>NC_059378.1:18842659-19143122 GCF_019703515.2 Myxocyprinus asiaticus | reverse complement strand
GACGAGGATTCTTGCTGATTTGTAGGATCTCGCTGTTATACATAGATCGATTACTGCGATGGAAACAAAATTCTCTGAGTTAGTCACAAGAGTGATGGATGCTGAGAGACGAATCGATTGTCTTGAGTCATCGGAGAGGGAATTACCCGCTAATCCACCCATGACCAAAGTTGATTTGGAATGTGTTCTTGGGAAAATTGAAGATCTTGAGAATAGAAATTGCAGGAATAACGTCCGAATTATTGGAATTCCTAAGCATGAGGAGGGCAGAGATATGGTGAAATTCTTGGATGAACTCTTCCCGAGTCTGCTCGACATAACGGGCCACGGGCTGGAAATCGAGCGAGCTCACAATGTTCCGGCTGGTAGATCTACTGAGGGAAACAGGCCCCGATCAATTTTGGTCAAATTTCTGAGATCATCTGATAAAGATCTTGTGTTGCGCCAGGCGAGGAACAAGGGATGGCTTTCTTGGAAGAATTACAGTATTTTCTTGTTCCCGGACTTTGCGAATTCGACAAGAGAGAAACGCGAGCGATTCAAGGAAACTCTTGCATCAAAGAAATATCATTTTTGCACTGATGTTTCTGGCCAGACTGAGAATAGAGATGAAGGATGGATGCAAAGTATTCACGTGTCCGAAACAAGCACTGTCTTTTATACAATCCATGAGTGAGTAAACCATTGGGGTTTTTCTCATGTAAGTGGATCGACTCGCTGTTCATTGACTCTACTGTTGGAGGAAGTTGGCCATCATTTTTGTTTCTTTTTGCGTTGACTCCACCTGGCAGCTGGAGTCTGTTTGGTGGAATAACACTTTTCCTTAAAGAATCTTTTGCATTGACGGAAGATCACTTCTGCACTGAAGTTCCTGGCCAGATTGAGATTAGACACTATGGATGACCGCAAAATGTTTACATGCCCACACAAAGGATGTCTTTTTTACAGTTGGAGGTCTGAGTAAGTCATGGTGTATTCTTTTCATGTGCCCTCTGAGTGAACTTGACTCTTGATCACCCGAGGAACTGGGATTCCTGTTTTGCTGCTGTTTATGATGGTTCCCCCTAGCGGCTGGAGTTTGCTTTGTGGAGTAACACTGCTTTGGGACAGTTTTGTGGATGAATCTGCACATTCTTTGTTCTTATGCCTCCTGTTGGCTGCGGTTTGATTTGCGGAGTTTTTCTGCGGGACATTGGAATGATTACATCATCTGCTGCATTCGTAAGCAACCGGTTCACCGTTCATCTGTTTGACTGTTCGAGGACACTGAACGGTTTATAGCGGCTAGAATTTTGTTTTGTGGAAGAACACATCTTTGAGTCAGTTCTGTGAATCAGTCTATATGTGACCAGGCCAATAGTAGCCTGCAATTGGACTACATACCCCTAGAGGTCACCCTTGTGAATATGTGTGGTGAAGTAGCTAAAAAAGGGGGGTGATGTAGTTTATGGGGGCTGTCTGCTGTTAGAGATAACTGTGCGCATGCGTTAGCTGGTGTGTGCGTGTGTTGGAGTGGGGAGAAGCGCACACTCAGGGTGAGATTTGTTTGAGTGTGTTCGTTGGGCAGTCGAACGATTCAACTCTCGCACGGATCTTATGTTTCTCCGTGTGCAAGAGATCTCCATGGGGCGAGATTGAAGAAGCCGCTGTGACGGAGATTGAGCGTGAGTGTTCATTTAATGTGTTTGTTAAGAGATATTTGTGCTATCTGTTATATTTAATGTTGTGAATTCTGAGGGGGAAGTAAACTATTCTTCTTTCTCCTTTGATAAATGATATTAGAGGGGAGAAGCGAGACACGCGAGTGTGCACATGAGTTATTAGTCGCGTGAGTGTTCCAGTGCGTTGCAGCGCTTCACAGAGTGAGTGTCATTTATTCAGTTATCTATGATAAATGCTTTTATTCACTTAAGGAAAGATCTGATGAGTTGTGATGTGTTTATAATGTTAATGTTCATCTGAGCTCATTCATAATTTGTCTTAAGAGAAGGAAATGTAATTCGGGAAAGTGTTATATGTATTGATTCAGTCTGATTCATGAGTATGAGTGGCTTATGTGTATGTATCTTTATTAATTTTTCTATGTTTTATATTTCGAGAAAACAGTAAAAGCCACTACCGTTGTTTATTAGGGATTTAGTTACTTCCATAAATGGTTTTGTGTATTTTGTTTCACTTTGGGATTTCTGTAACTCTTTTTGGGAAGTTGTAAAGGGACACTGATGTGAATCTATACCCTACTGAGTCTTCTAAAAGGTGGAATAACCATAAGGGAAAAAGATACATAATTTGACTATTATTCTTTATTTTTGTTTGTTTTCTTTGTTATTTTGGAACATTGTAATTTCAGCTTTACAAGTGTAGAGGATATTGTAATCCTGTTATAACCTTGTTTTTTTTTTGTTTGTTTTTTGGTTCTTTTGCTGCTGTTAAGAGTTGTGGTGTATAAAAGCCTACACACAAACGAAAACCACAGATATTAATGCCGCGTCTTTCTCGAGCGCGGTTGGAAATAAAGAATCCCTATTAGATGTCTTGCTGTGACTGTGTCTCCTTAATAGTGGGCACGTTTGCACGGCCACATCTTTTTGGTGTCAGAAGTGGGATTGTTCCTTTCTGTGGGTTTCCCTTTGTGGGGAGGTTTCCTTTTTTTTCCTCTCTCTTTCTCATGTCAAATACATTGTTAGCCTAAGTGGGGTGTAGACAACGGTAGTGGTGAAGGCCGGTCGCGTGCCACAGAGTCAGCGGAGAGCTGTGTACCGAGTCAGGAAGGACGGCGGGGAGACAGAGAGCCAGCGCATCAGGACCTGCTAGAATGAGAAGGCTATATCAGACTGTGTTTGCGAGTGAACTTTGCAGAGACTGGAACTCTTGATAACTGAGGCATGGAGACAGGGGCACCCGAGGAGGTGGTCACCTGGGAGGAGGATGACCAAGGGACTGTTGCTGCCTCTAAGGCAGGCGATGACGAGCGAGATAACCCTTTCATACAGCTCCAGTCTCAAATTCAGGAGCTGGGGAGGAGACACGATCAAGTGATGTCTACACTTGCTAATCTGAGCACTGTTAATACCAGGTCTTATATTCCCAGAGAAAGACAAATTGTACCTTACTGTGGTGACTCTGGTAAAGACTGTCAGACTGTTGATGAGTTTATCGAGGAACTTGAACGAGTAATCCGGGTAACGGGATTGAGTGCAGAGGATCAAGTAGACTTTATTTTGTCACACTAGGGGATCGGCACTTGATGAGGTTAAATTGTGTATGGGGGGAGGATGCACTGCCTCGGGACCTGTTTGCTTACTTGAGGGCTGCTCTCTGAGAGAAGCGGATAACCCCTCAACTGTTACATGCCTTCTATGTGCGGAAACAGTTCGAAGGGGAGGACCTCTGGGAGTATTCGCATGCCTTGTCAATGATGTTAAATGCTGCACTCCAACAGTCGTCTAATGTGGTTCCCGAAATGCAGCTAGTGCTGAGGATACCAGGCTGCGGATTCTTGATAGTCCAAGACCGGAGTGATGGCGAGGCCGATCATTCGCCTCCAGGCATTATCGGCATGAACATTGCCCCTTGCTGTAAGCAGCTGATTTTGGCCGAGTTCGATAATGCTCTGGCGGGAACATTAGATTCAGATTGGCGAGCCGCCTTTAGTAAGGTACATGAGGCAGCGCTGGTTGGGCCGACCTCTACAGTTCGGGTAGCTGGAAAATGCAAAACGTGTGTGCCTGCCGCCTCCGTTGCCACGGTTCGGGTTCGAATACATAAGGAGCTACCTGAGGCTAAGGGTGTGGTGATACTCGAACCGGGGGCGATGCCGCTGCCGGGGGGATTGACCCTAGTCCCCACTGTGGTATCGTTCGGTAAACGTGTTTGGTTGAGCAAGTGCTATGGAGTGTTCATGACCAAATGGGGCACCAAGGGATTGAGAGAATGTTGGGCTTGTTCAAACAAAGGTACTATTGGGCAGGGATGCATGAGGCTGTGGACAAGTGGGTGAAAACCTGTCAACGGTGTATGCTGGCTAAGATGCCACAACCTAAGGTACAGGCATCCTGGACACTTTTCTGGCTTCCCGACCATTGGAATTGGTGGCTGTTGATTTTACTACCCTAGAGCCCGCCTCTGATGGTCGAGAGAATGTCGTTGTGGTGACAGATGTCTTCACTAAGTTTAGTCAGGTGTTCCCTACACAAGACCAGAAGGTGGATACCACCGCTAAGATCTTGTTGAAAGAGTGGTTTCTCAGGTATGGGGTGCCGCAAAGATTGCACTCTGACCAGGGGAGGAATTTCAAGAGCGCGGTCATGGCCGAACTTTGTAGGTTGTATGGAGTGCGGAAATCGAGGACCACTCCATATCACCCGCAAGGGAACCCACAGTGTGAGCAATTTAACTGCATGCTGCATGACCTGCTGCATTTGTTACCACCCGACAAGAAACGTAAGTGGCCTGAACACCTGCCAGAATTGATGTATGCCTACAATGTGATGCCACACTCCTCCACGGGGTATTCCCCGTATTATATGCTGTTTGGGACACAACCGCATCTTCCGGTTGATGCGTTGTTGGGGCGGGAGCCTGGGGGGGGGGCCCGGAGTCCAACTGGTTGTCTGTTCACAAGGAGCGACTCCAAGACTCCCATGCTAGAGCACGAGAATATGCTGAGAAGAAGGCAGCGGAACGAGTTGCCAGGCATGAGAGTGAGGTGTATTGTCCTGAGGTAGCCGTTGGACAGCAGGTGTATTTAAGGCACCGTCCTGCAGGGAGAAATAAGATTCAAGATGCCTGGGCACCAGTGGTTTATATGGTGAGAGATGTTCAAGGGGCTACATATGTGGTGGAACCGGTAGGAGGAGGTGTGCTGAAAAGAATACACCGGTCAGATATTTGACCCTGTCCCCGACCGATCCCTGTGCCAGCACCATGAAGCAAGGTACGGCCTGTGAGGGAAGTTGTTAATCAGGTGGATGAGAGACCTTCAATGTCCTCAGATGTGGTGTGCATAGTGGTGGAGGAGACATGGCCAATTGAGGAAGGGTGTTCGATGCCTCCTGTGTTGGTTTCAGTGGAGACTAAGGTTGAGGAATGTGAGGGTGCTGGTGAGACACTTACTGTGATTGAGGGAAAGGTAGATGAAGGAAATGGTGGCGTGGAAGTGGTAAAAATGGACTTGTTTCCAGATATTGTTGTGAAGCATCCAGTTCCGGCTCCAAGAAGAAGTTTGGCTGTGCCAGATGAGCCAAAAGTACCTACACCTGTGCCACGTCGGTTTCAAAGGCAGACGGCAGGTAAACATAGTAACCCAAATAATTTGCCCAAGTCCGTTTGTAATGCGGTGTCATTCAGCCTAGACAATTTGTCTCAAGTTTTGGCAGGCATGGTGATTTATACGTCTGAAAATCTAAAGGGAGCTGTGGACAGCTAAGAGGGAAGTCTACGTGGATGTTGACTTATAGCAGGGGAGAGTGTGACCAGGCCAATAATAGCCTGCAATTGGACTACATACCCCTAGAGGTCACCCTTGTAAATATGTGTTGAAGTAGCCAAAAGAGGGGGTGATGTAGTCTATGGGGGCTGTCTGCTGTTAGAGATCCCTGTGCGCATGCGTTAGCTGGTGTGTGTGTGTGTGTTGGAGTGGGGAGAAGCGCCATTTTTGAGGAATGGGGGAGAGCTCACTCAGGGTGAGATTTGTTTGAGTGTGTTCGTTGGGCAGTCGAACGATTCAACTGTCACACGGATCTTATGTTTCTCCATGTGCAAGAGATCTCCACGGGGCGAGATTGAAGAAGCCGCTGTGACGGAGATTGAGCGTGAGTGTTCATTTAATGTGTTTGTTAAGAGATATTTGTGCTAACTGTTATATTTAATGTTGTGATTTCTGAGGGGGAAGTAAACTATTCTTTTTTCTCATTTAATAAATGATATTAGAGGGGAGAAGCGAGACACGCGAGTGTGCACGTGAGTTATTAGTCACGTGAGTGTTCCATTGCGGTGCGGCGCTTCACAGAGTGAGTGTCATTTATTCTGTTTTCTATGTTAAATGCTTTTATTCACTTAAGGGAAGATCTGATGAGTTGTGAAGTGTTTATAATGTTAATGTTCATCTGAGCTCATTCATAATTTGTCTTAAGAGAAGGAAATGTAATTCGGGAAAGTGTTAAATGTACTGATTCAGTCTGATTCATGAGTATGTGTGGCTTATGTGTATGTATCTTTATTAATTTTTCTATGCTTTATATTTCTAGAAAACAGTAAAAGCCACTACCGTTGTTTATTAGGGGTTCAGTTACTTCCATAAATGGTTTTGTGTATTTTGTTTCACTTTGGGATTTCTGTAACTCTTTTTGGGATGTTGTAAAGGGACACTGATGTGAATCTATACCCTACTGAGTCTTCTAAAAGGTGGAATAACCATAAGGGAAAAAGATACATAGTTTGACTATTATTCTTTATTTTTGTTTGTTTTCTTTGTTATTTTGGAACATTGTAATTTCAGATTTACAAGTGTAGAGGATGTTGTAATCCTGTTATAACCTTGTTTTTTTTGTTGTTGTTCTTCTTCTTTTGCTGCTGTTGTGAGTTGTGGTGTATAAAAGCCTACACACAAACGGAAACCACAGATATTAATGCCGCGTCTTTCTCGAGCGCGGTTGGAAATAATGAATCCCTATTCTATGTCTTGCTGTGTCTGTGTCTCTTTAATAGTTGGCACGTTTGCATGGCCACATATACTTTACGTGTGTTTATGATGCCTATTGGCAGAGGTTTGTTTTACAAAGTATTTTCTGTTATGTAATTTTACCTTGCAAATTTGTGAGGCAAAATTGAGCAATCCGATGGCAAAGTTGTCGTGGGGGCTCTTGCAGGCGTGCATGGACCTTTTGAGTTTGGAGGGATTGACGCCGGTTGGCACTCTCGTGCGCGGGGTTAATGCGCACGTTTTCTTTTTTCTTTTTTTTTTTGGTTTGGGGGGGAATTCTGGGTTTGAATGTTGCACTAATGGGGATTGTGGTCTGTATAATCTTGTTTTTGACACACATTTTTTTTTCTTTCTATTATATCAAGATGTCAAGCGTTAATATGAATGGATTATCCCTCTCCACATGGAATGTGAATGGGTTGGGGCACCCCATAAAAAGAAGAAAGGTTGTTACTTTTCTTAAGCGTAAGAAATATGATATAGTGTTTCTTCAAGAAACACATCTTTCCCCACAGGAAGCTGAAAAATTTGGGAAGATATGGGGGGGACATGTTTTTTTTAGTGCTGGCTCAAGTAAGAGAAGGGGAGTTATTATATTGATAAATAAACATCTACAATTCAAATATCTCAAACAGATTAAGGATAAATTAGGAAGAGTCATTATTGTTTTAGTTGAAATTCAGGGACAAAGGCTGATTTTGACTAATATTTATGCACCTAATGCTGATGACCCGTGCTTTTTTAAAGATCTTGAAGGGATGTTGCAAACCGCTGGCACCCCTTATGATATAATATTGGGAGGAGACTTTAAATCTTGGTCTTGCAGATATCTGGCGACTTTTGAACCCATCTGGTAGGGACTATACATTTTTTTCATCAGTTCATAAAATCTATTCTAGAATAGATTTTTTATATATATATATCTAAGTCCCTCATTTCATCTGTAGTCGATTGCTCAATTGGAAACATCTTAGTCTCAGATCACGCCCTGGTGAGTTTAGAGATGTTGCCACATACGGAGAAAAAGAAATCATATAGTTGGCGCTTTAATGTAACCCTTTTGCAAAATCCTGATTTCCACAAATGTTAAAGGCTGAAATCAATGTTTATATGGAGACCAACTGGTCCTCAGTATCCTCTGTGGGCGTGGCTTGGGAGGCACTTAAGGCAGTTGTTAGGGGCCGGATCATACAGTATACCTCATTCCTCAAAAAATCCAAAGCACAAGAACTTGTGGAATTGGAAGGGAATATTAAAAGGGCAGAGGCAGAGCTGAAATGTCGTATGTCGTCTGATGGCCTCAGAGAATTGACCCGACTGAAATATAGATATAATGCTATTTTCTCACAGAAAGTGGAGTTTTGGTTATTCAGGGCAAGACAGTCTTACTTTGAGTTGGGGGACAAAGCAGGGAAGCTTTTAGCTAGATACACTATATTGCCAAAAGTATTCGCTCACCCATCCAAATAATTGAATTCAGGTGTTCCAATCACTTCCATGGCCACAGGTGTATAAAATGAAGCACCTAGGCATGCAGACTGCTTCTACAAACATTTGTGAAAGAATGGGCCGCTCTCAGGAGCTCAGTGAATTCCAGCGTGGTACTGTGATAGGATGCTACCTGTGCAACAAGTACAGTCGTGAAATTTCCTCGCTACTAAATATTCCACAGTCAACTGTCAGTGGTATTATAACAAAGTGGAAGCAATTGGGAATGACAGCAACTCAGCCACGAAGTGGTAGGCCACGTAAAATGACAGAGCGGGGTCAGCGGATGCTGAGGCGCATAGTGCGCAGAGGTCGCCAACTTTCTGCAGAGTCAATCGCTACAGACCTCCAAAGTTCATGTGGCCTTCAGATTAGCTCAAGAACAGTGCGTAGAGAGCTTCATGGAATGGGTTTCCATGGCCAAGCAGCTGCATCCAAGCCATACATCACCAAGTGCAATGCAAAGCATCGGATGCAGTGGTGTAAAGCACGCCGCCACTGGACTCTAGAGCAGCGGAGACGCGTTCTCTGGAGTGACGAATCACGCTTCTCCATCTGGCAATCTGATGGACGAGTCTGGGTTTGGCGGTTGCCAGGAGAACAGTACTTGTCTGACTGCATTGTGCCAACTGTGAAGTTTGGTGGAGGGGGATTATGGTGTGGGGTAGTTTTTCAGGAGCTGGGCTTGGCCCCTTAGTTCCAGTGAAAGGAACACTGAATGCTTCAGCATACCAAGAGATTTTGGACAATTCCATGCTCCCAACTTTGTGGTAACAGTTTGGGGATGGCCCCTTCCTGTTCCAACATGACTGCGCACCAGTGCACAAAGCAAGGTCCATAAAGACATGGATGAGCGAGTTTGGTGTGGAAGAACTTGACTGGTCTGCACAGAGTCCTGACCTCAACCCGATAGAGCACCTTTGGGATGAATTAGAGCGAAGACTGTGAGCCAGGCCTTCTCGTCCAACATCAGTGTCTGACCTCACAAATGCGCTTCTGGAAGAATGGTCAAAAATTCCCATAAACACACTCCTAAACCTTGTGGAAAGCCTTCCCAGAAGAGTTGAAGCTGTTATAGCTGCAAAGGGTGGGCCGACGTCATATTAAACCCTATGGATTAAGAATGGGATGTCACTTAAGTTCATATGCGTCTAAAGGCAGATGAGCGAATACTTTTGGCAATATAGTGTATATAAAACAGAGAGAGTCTTTTTTCACCATTCCCTCAATAAAATCTGCTGCCGGTGAAATATTTACCTTGACCAGTGATATTAATAATGCTTTTAGGGAGTTCTATTTTGATCTCTATAGTTCCACGTCTTCGTCTTCTGATGAAGATATTGGAAAATTTGTGGATCCATTAGAACTCCCTAAACTGACGACCGAGCAAAACAATCTCTTGATTCTGAGATAACCTTGGAGGAGCTTGACGAGGTAATTAAGTCCCTGCCTACAGGCAAAGCTCCGGGGCCAGATGGATTTGCCGCTGAATTTTTTAGATCTTGTGCAACAGAATTGGCTCCATTTTAGCTAGAAGTTTATACAGAAGCATTAAAGAATGGAAAGCTTCCCCCAACCATGACACAAGCCCGGATCAGTCTGATTCTTAAAAAGGACAAAGATCCAAGCGAGTGTAAAAGTTACCGCCCAATTTCCCTGATCCAGTTAGATGTAAACATTTTGTCAAAAATTCTGGCTAACCGATTAAGTAAAGTTATGACATCTCTTATACATATAGATCAGGTGGGGTTTATTCAGGGCCATAGCTCTTCTGATAATATTAGGCGTTTCATCAATATCATGTGGTCAGTGGTGAATGATTAGACTCTGGTCGCTGCCATCTTACTCGATGCCGAAAAGGCATTTGATATGGTTGAATGGGATTATCTTTTTAGGATTTTGGAAATGTATGGGTTCGGGAGTACATTTATTGGTTGGATTAAGTTACTTTATAGATACCCTGTAGCAGCAGTACAAACAAACAGATTAATTTCAGATTATTTTACTCTGAATAGGGGCACCCGGCAGGGTTACCCACTTTCCCCATTATTGTTCTGTCTTGCCCTGGAACCATTAGCAGCCGCAATAAGAAAAGAGGATGATTTTCCAGGGGTGATTGTGGGAGGTGTGGTGCATAAGCTTTTGCTTTATGCAGATGATATTTTATTATATTCTAGATCTATGCCTTGCCTCCAAAGAATTATTAATTCCTTCTCCAAGTTCACAGGATACAAAATCAATTGGTCTAAATCCGAAGCTTTGGCTCTGACAGCATACTGTCCAGTAGTGGCTTTCCAGCCGGGCGCCTTCCAGTGGCCCAAACAGGGCATTAAATATTTAGGTATTTTATTTCCACCAAATTTGTCTGACTTAGAGTTCATTTTGACCATCTAATAAAAAGATTTTCGAGCGATGTGGACAGGTGGGCTTCACTACATTTATCGATGATTGGGAAGGTCAATGTAATTAAAATGAATTGTATTCCAAAATTCAACTACCTGCTACAGTCACTCCCTATAGATGTCCCCCTCTCTTATTTTAAGCAATTTGAAAGTATAGCGAAGTCCTTCATTTGGAATGGTAAGCGTCCCAGATTGCACTTCAACAAATTACATAGGCCGATTGACAAAGGTGGACTAGTCCTACCCAAGATTTTGTTTTATTATTATGCTTTCAGTCTCAGACATTTGGCTCATTGGTCGCTTCCACCTGAAAGGGCTCCTCCTTGGTTTGGTATTGAACAAGAAGTTCTTGCTCGTATTTCGCCATTGCAGGGCCTGTCTATCAAATTAACCGGTGAAGTTAAGTTACACTCCGTCATCTCGCATTTGAACTCGGAATGGCAAAAGTGTCAAAAGTTCAATTCGGACATTTATTTGAATGCTGCTTCGAGCATATGGTTGAACCCAAAATTATGTATTGATAAGTCCCCCTTCTGCTGGTCAGAGTGGATTGTCAGGGGGGTTGCTGCACTCGGTGATCAATATGAGAATGGAGTGTTGAGATCCTTTGATAATTTGACTCAACATTTTGGGATTCCCAGATCTCAGTTTTTTTAGGTATTTACAGTTGCGCCACCTGCTATGTACTATTTTTGGGAGTAGCGTACACCCCCCTAAAGCGGCAGATATTTTGGGAGAGGTGCTTGCTGCTTTTGGTAAAGGACATGAGGCATCAGTGTATTACACTTTGCTAATTCAGAGTTTGGGGGATGGAGCTTTAACTTCTATTAAGAGATTATGGGAGAAAGATTTTAATTTGGTGTTGGAGGATGGGGTGTGGGCTGGGATTTAAAAAAACATCAAGTCTGCATCTAGAGATGCAAGGGTGCACCTTATGCAATTTAAGATTTTGCATCGATTTTATTGGACCCCCTCTAGAATGTATAGGCTTGGTCTTAAAGACACACCCACCTGCTGGAGATGCCAATCAGAAGACGGGGACACATCCCATGTTTTTTGGGGATGTGTTAGGATACAAGAGTTTTGGTTGAAAGTACAGAGGTTCGTATGTGAAGTGGTCAACACGGTTTTCGTTTTGCCCCAGATTGTGTGATTTGGGGGATGGAGGGGTCCTGCATGTGGGTGATAAATATGTGGAGAGTTGGGTCCTGACAGGCGTGATGATTGGCAGGAGGTTAATTCTCAGGGGATGGAAGTCATCTGATGCGCCCTCGTTTCGTGAGTGGTGTTTTGAGCTGGGTAGGGTGGCGGCGTTTGAGGAGATGGTGTACAGAAGGCTGGATAACATGGATATTTTCATTAGGAAGTGGGGCGGTTATCTGGCCTTTTTGGAGGGTTCTTGGGGAGGGGAAGTGGAGAGGGATTAGAGTTCTTTTTTTAAATAATTAAAAAAAAATTATTAATTTTTTTTAATTAAAAAAAAAATTGTCTATGTCTAAATATTTCCTGTTTTATTGTCTATTTGTATGTCTTTGTCAGTTGACTTCCGATTACTAGAGTGCTTGTTTGTGTCGGTGGGGTGGAGGGATTTGCTCGGGGAAAAAAAAAAAGGTTTGATTTCATGTGGTTTGAGGTTGTATTTTCTATTATGTCTGTGTGATTTGCTGCATGAATCAACAAAAATGTGTTATTAATATAAAAAATAAAAAAAGGAATGCAGCCTGTAGATGGAGTACATGACCACTTCATGCAGTAGCTACATAAGCTGCCTTAGAAATGTTGCCATGACCACTTCGATTTCACAATATAACAAAAAACTATTTTGTCTTGAATGGGTGAAAAATCTATAAAGATTTATCTAAATCAGTTCAGTATTTATGTACTGCTGATGAATGTCCTTCTCATGAACTCTGATTTCTGAAATATGTTCAGAGGCTGCAGTAAAGCTTTTATCCGCAGTTTGATTGACTTCCACAAGATCATAGCTTCAAGCTTTCAAAAACAGAGCTAACACTGGCAAAAATATAAAATTTTTGAGGCCAGTTCAATCAACCCAAGGTCTGACTTGGTGCAAATAATAATAGTTAACTAAATAAACTATTTCAAAAGCATCCTGTGCTCCAACATCTGAGAAACATTAGTAGATCAGTGATTATCGAACATGTTTAACAATGTAGGCACCTTTCAGGCAAACCTCACATTCTTGAAGTACTACCGCCTACACAGCTCCACCCTGATGTTCTTACAGCCAGTCCTTACGCAGACTCTACAGCAGCTTCCACACAGATCCGCCACACTGGCCTGCCAGTTGCCGTGGTAACTTGACATGTCTCCATTTGCTCTGATCAATGGAAATGTTGCAGTCACAGGGGATTGGAATGCTGCCAGCTCTCTCTCTCTCTCTCTCTCTCTCTCTCTCTCTTTCTTTCTCTCTCTCTCCAAGACAGAGGAAGACACAAGGAAGAAATGGAGGCAGGCGAAGGGGTGGGGTGGTGGTGGGAGTAAAATACCAGCTGGTTTGTCTTGACCTCTCTGGTCAGGATTAAATGATCAGTCATTCACCAAAGAGGCATATAATTTAATTTGGGTTCATTTTCTGTAATCACAGAAAACAAGTTGAAATGGCATTCTATGCGTGATGTGGTATAAGGGATTTCCCTAAAACTGCCATGGTCCTCTTCAGCTTTAGAGTCTGAATTTCTATCTGAGGGAGAGGGAAGTGAAAATGACTGGTACATGTGTGTGTTCACTTGTGTAGATCTTAAATTCAGAATGATGCTTTCTGTCAAGCAAAAATCTTGTGGAAAGCCACGAGTAATGTAATGTATATAATAAACCCTTTTTAAATTCAGATTTGTATGTATTATTTGCCCTCCAATAGAACTGTCAACCTTGAATACTGAAAAATTTTATATGACACGTTTACATAACAAACTGTCTAATAAATGGTCAGATATAGAAGACAGTAATGAGTCTACATTCATCTACACATATAGTTGTGTAAAGGTTCAAAGGATACATAGAACAACCCATACACACACACGCAAATGTACTTATCTATCCCCTGATAGCGCATGTACATCACCCAGACGTCTATTTGATGTGTGTTTGCATCTGGAAGACGTATTTTTTAGGTTGTTTGCTCATCTGGAATATGTCTGTAAGACGTTTCCTCTTGTATGTCAATAAGACATTCAGCCGATGTCTTTGAGATGTTTATGATTTAGAATGCTTGTAAATCTGATCTTTTTAAGATGTTTAGGAGATGTTACAAATTGATTTTCCAATTAGGGACATTGTCAAATGTCTCGAAAGGAATGTTTTGTAAGATTTTGCTCACTTTTGACATATTTTGGTTCACAATTGAATAAAAACTAATTGTTGACTCAACCTAAGCTTTTTATTTATTTTTTTACAATTCTTACAAGTTTTAATTAAGTTAGAGTTACTGTCTAAACTCTAAAGTTGTCATTAATAAAAAGTGGTCCTAATTAAACAGTAATTGAAATGACCCATTTTGGAATCATAACTCAAATATATACGTT
Source organism: Myxocyprinus asiaticus (assembly GCF_019703515.2). NCBI lineage: Eukaryota > Metazoa > Chordata > Actinopteri > Cypriniformes > Catostomidae > Myxocyprinus > Myxocyprinus asiaticus. Next base: position 19,128,984 of record NC_059378.1, on the reverse strand, counting down.
CTTTAAACTTTGGATTTGAGTATTACCAACTCAAAATTATCAAGTACAAAATTATGGCTGTGTGGAATACCCATAAGCCCTTCCACTTGAAAGAATTATGTGTTTGGTCAAAACAAGGGAACTTATGTAGAAAGGTGATTACCTCTGGTGAACTAGTAGCCTGTTAAATTTCAGTCATTTGTCCCTAATCAACTGTACTTTAGAAAATTGCAGAATTATGTGCACGAAGAAGTACTCAAGGAGAATCAAATGTGCCAAATGGCTAACCGAGATTCCAGCCATAATTTCCCTTATACTGTATAAGACATGCTATGACTCAATTTCAATAATTAAATAAGAACAACGATACTTTAATCACAGATGAGTTAAGTTTACTTGTAACTAGTTAACTGTATTAAAAAATTAAGTTTAGTATACTTGAGCCAAATAAGTATGTTTACTTGAAAAAAGCATGCAAACCAATTGCCTTAAAAAATAAGAAAGGTCAACTAATTCGATTTTACAGTGTAATTACTGATTGGAGAGTAAAAGTACTGTAGATAACATGTCAAATCATTTAACTTATCATAATTTGTTGGAACCATGGAATGATTGAACCTCTAATTCCCTATAGTTCATCACAAGACTAGTTTTGCCCAGTAATGGCAAGTCCAGTACTGGTACTGTGTCACCCTCATTAGCATTTCAGAAGTGGTCTGTTCTGCAGAAACTGTGATATTTAGCCATTTGAGTTGGAGAGAGAGCCTTGGAAAACTGCTTTGTAAAATAAAAGCTTTAAAACTGTGAGCAGCTGAAGCACCTGAACATCAAGGGCAACAGTTTTCATTAAAGCTTTTGAAAATTTTATCAGCTTGAATTTAATCAGAGTATGTAAACTAAATATCAGGAGGGGAGAAAGGAAATTCATCACCCATGCTTCTAGGCTTCTACACCAGATGAGGGATTGGAATTTAGAAAGTGTGTAGATGTGTATTTGGATGAATCTGTTTTGGGTAATTTTTTATTTTATTTTGAACTAGTGGGTCGGGCACTAAAATGGATAATGAAAAAAAAAGATTTCAATAGAATCTATTAATATTTCTACATAACATTACTTCAAAAAAGTGTCTGTCTTTTTTGTCTTTTGAAAAAATTGTCAGATAGCATATTAACTCTGGCCTTACCCTTCTTACAGCTGAAAATAAAACTTGGTGAATATTCAGAATCCATTTCAGCTGTTCATCTTTCCAAAGCATACAGTATAATCAAAAGAGTTGAATGTCTATCTGATTGAGAGCCCAGATCCTCCCCCTGAAAACACACATGTAGTTCTCATTAAAATGATAAATTGCTTCACACTCGAGGCCCCCAGTGCTCAGCCCCAGTCACCATAGCAACAGCCAGAGCTCTGTGTGTGTGTTTCGCAGACTTCACGGTTGCAGTAGATGGTGTGGGCACTGCTCGTGTTTGGAGAATGTGTAGGCATCAGAGTTACCCTGGCAGAGGGAGCATGTCTGCTTCTGGCGTGGGTTTCTTAGGACCAAGGTGGGCTCTTTTGAACCATCAGCTTTTTGAGAGATTGTGGGATAACCCAGATGATTTGAGTAAAGGATACTAAAAGATGTGACACACCATTACCCGTAAAATTTTGAAACAGGCTAAGGTATAATTTCAGGGAGTGGGACATATTTAGCCTGTAGCTACACTTGTAACATTTATTAATTTAGGCCTATTACTTTTTGCAAAATAAATCTGCATTACACTGCATCTGTCATTTCTTTGAAAATCTTTAAAAATCTATAGTGTTTACACCTAAATTACAGACATTTTCTAGATATAGGTTCACTTTCATTTGGACTGAAAACTAAATAGATAATTAGACCTCATCAGACCCCCTAGAAACCACATCAAACCCCATTAGACCACCTCAGACTCCCCAGAAACCACATCATACCTCCTAGAGACAACATCAGACCTCATCAGACCTCCTCAGTCCCCCAAGAAACCACAGAAGACTTCATTAGATCTAATCAGACCCTCTAGAGACCACATCAAACCTCATTAGAACGCATCAGACCTTATCAGATCACATTACACCACATCAGACTAGTAGACCTATGGGACCCATATACTGTATATCAACACATATCAATACGCACTGTAAATACTGCATTCAACTGGTTGGGATACGTCAATCGTACCCTAGACTTGAAACGGTCTACAAGGACACCTGTTTGAATGTAAGTAAGTGAAGGAGATGCTTGAGCGCACTGATAAAAACTGCTTTTGTTTTGAAACAGGGTTATAAATTGACTAAAATTAAAAATGTTTGCAATGATGTACATATATATTTGCTGAAAATTGTATTTGGCTTCGAAAACTTTTACTATTGTACTAGGGTAAAACTCTATTCGTTTTCATTTTAGGACATTTTATGTTCTTTTAATTTAATTGTGTTGTGACTTAATTTCATTTTGCTGTGTCTTATTTCCTTTCACATATCTGTTATTGTAACTCACTGTTGAGGGGTGGGGAGGTGGGGGGGTTGGAGAGGGATGAAATCATCTTGAATAAACACTGAACTCATTCATCTTAATATACAGCATCTTGTTTATTATTGTCTTTTATTTTGTCACCTTTTTCAGAAACTGCATCAACAGCATGAAGCATCCATTTTGAACAATCATCCACAGAGATCCTGGAGCAGCCCACAGCACCATGAAGAGAGAGCTGACACACACAGAATTCAGACTGCAGTGACAGCTGCACATCTACATTATATTAAATCTGTATTCTTCACTGACTACGTTTACATGGACACCAGAAAGCGGCTTATTGCAAGAAAGTGGCGTATTGCAAGAAAGTACAGTGCGTTTACATGCACTGTATAAGTGCCGTACTCTGTACTCTCGTATACATGCGGCTCGGTCAGTAAAGCAGCTTTCTCCACAGCGACATAATTTCCCCACTACACTAGTGTAAATAACAAACATGGTAACCAAAGGAGACTTCACAATTTTTATTGCCTGTTCCTTCACTTGATTTCCAGATATTCCAGAGTTGTTGCAGTTTGTTTTCGTAACTTTCTATCGCGAATTGCGTCATAATAGTGGGGTTTCCCTCTTATGTAAAACTCCGGGATTCCCCCAATGTACCAGCGTATATAGGTAAACATGAGGGACCGCGTCGATATTTTACATTGGTGTGTATAAATGGGTATAGTTTATAGTGTATGTGCTTTTCCCACTGTACTCCCAGAAATGTTGAATTCTTTCCCCTTTTTTGAATTGTTGGGCTCCGTTTGTTATCTGGTCTATTCACGCACATGCGCACTCTTCAAAAACCTGTTACAACACCACTTACGTGTTTACGTGGCCACATAAGCCACGTTCAGGGAGTAACTTGGATGTGTTAAACTGCTTTGTCTTAATCCCTTAAACAGCTTAAGGAAGTCGGCGTCCTTGTTTACATGATGTTTCAGAACGCTGCTTTCTGCAAAAACCCTGGAATAAACCGTTTTCTTAAGTGCATGTAAACGTGGTCTGACAAGGCTAAAAATCCACCTTGACAACACGCACATAACATGCATCCAGTCCATCTAGAGAAGAGCTTTGGTCTGGAAAACAGCCTGACAAAGAAGATGCTAATAATCAAAGATCATTGCCAGAGAGTTTGTAGAAATTCTTTTTTGATTTACACCTGGAAAAGTCTTTTTTTTTTTTTTTTTTTTTTTTTTTTGTGCTATCTCTCATTTCTCATTATGACACATAAAATGTGGGACCTGTAATAAATTCTTCACATGAACCTGTTGTCGAATTGCTGTTCTGAAGTACAAGTTACAAAGTACAAGGTACATGAAAGACATATTATGTGAAAATACCTTCCTTGAGGAGCCCAGTTCATTCTAAAATTAATCTTAAATACCTCAAACATTCCAATTCACCTCTTGACAAACAAAGAGATGAAAGTTATTTATAAGTGCTTATTCGAGGTACTTACATATTTTCCACCAATGTGTCTTAGAATAGATAAATCTTCAGTAGATTTGAAATTACCGGAATGCTGTTTATCAGCAGTTATTATGAGATTGCACATGTAAAATGACATTACCTAGGTACCGCACATTCCTCCAATATTCAGATTTGTGGTCAACCAATCTGGGCTTTTCAATGGATGATTCATTTGATCCCACCAATCTTTAATGTTGGTACAGTCTTGGACATTACCCTTGCTCTCCTTCATTAAGAGCAAACAAAAATGTGTAAATCATTTAGTTTTTGCCATGAGTGTTACAGCAGACAAGGCAATCAAATATTTTCTAATATCATTGTATCACTACAACATCCACTAAACAATCGTGCACACACACATACACATAAAATTAGCTTGACATCTCAGCCACACGCTTTAAATCTTAATGTCAAGTATGAACAGAAAATCACCAATACAAATAAACCTTAACCTTAATCTTATTTTACAATCTGCCCAGGATTGTGAGATTATGTAAATGTAGTAAAATGAAAAAACATCATGGTTACTGGTGTAACCTCCGTTCCCTGATGGAGGGAACGAGACGTTGGTGTCGATGTAGTGACACTAGGGGTCACTCTTGGGAGCCCGAGACACCTCTGGTCTTTGATAAAAGGCCAATGAAAATTGGCGAGTGGTATTTGCATGCCACTCCCCCGAACATACGGGTATAAAAGGAGCTGGTATGCAACCACTCATTCAGGTTTTACGCTGAGGAGCCGATATAAGGTCCGGCCATTTCAGCGGGTAGTTCAGCGTTGTGGCAGGAGGGACCAACGTCTCGTTCCCTCCATCAGGGAACGGAGGTTACACCAGTAACCATGACGTTCCCTATCTGTCACTCACTCGACGTTGGTGTCGATGTAGTGACACTAGGGGTCCCTATACAAAACGCCACAAGGCTGAACTGTGTTACGTGAACTGGCGGTGTGTGGTGGGCAGACTTGCTGTGTGCCTCATAGCCAGCACACCAGGTCGACACGTAACCTCCCCCAACACAGTTATGAGTGTCGAACGGCCCTTTTTGGGGACAAGTCGACTACCCAGAGATAGAGACAGGCTTAACCCAGTCATGGCCTCTTTCCCCTTCTCTTTTTCCACTCCCTAAAAAAGAAGGGGGATTATCCGACTGGGCCGCCAGGTCTAGTCGGGGGGTGTCCCTCCCAAGGGGAGGACACCGCGGAGACCACACCTCGCCCCAAGAGAGGGGGGGATATTTAAGTGGAAGAATACATCACATGGTCTTTCCAACCATGTGGAGAGCCTTCAAGGTAGATCCTACCCAATGGGGGAGGAGTTACTACAACATGGAGACTGAGGGGCTCTGCCCAAGGAAGACGCAGTTTGCCAGCAGGGAAACGAACTAGCGGAAGATATAGATCGCATGGGGTTAGCCTTACAGGGAACCGCCACATGCGGAGCACCTACCCCAGAACCGGGCTCTTAGTTAGCGCGTGTACTGGGCCGGCAGCGAGTCTCTCCGAAAACTCGACTGCCACAGGGCTCGGAGGAAGTCAACCAGGGAACAACATTTGTGAACACTACTGGGAATTAACAGCGCACGGCTTCAGCTCAAAAGGAGGTGGAAGGTGCTATGTGCAAGCGATACACCCGGCCGGCTATCCCGGGCTTATCCGCTTGTGTTGCGTGCCACTACCTGGGACGAAACCGGTTCCACCCGGAGGTTGTAGAACCTTGCAAAGGTGTTGGGTGTTGCCCAGCCCGCTGCTCTGCAATGTTTGTTAGAGAGGCACCTCTGGACAGGGCCCAAGAAGCCGCTACACCACGAGTAGAATGGGCTCGTAGCCCTACCGGGGGCGGCATGTTTTGGGTGAGACATGCCATAGTTATGGCGTCAATGAGCCAGTGGGCGATCCTCTGCTTGGAGACAGCGCTTCCTTTCCGCTGTGCACCGAAGCAGACAAAGAGCTGCTCAGAGAGTCTAAAGCTCTGCGTGCGATCCAAATAGATGCGCAAAGCGCGCACCGGACACAGCAACGCCAGGGCTGGGTCTGCCTCCTCCTGGGGCAGCGCTTGCAGGTTCACCACCTGGTCTCTAAAAGGAGTGGTGGGAACCTTGGGCACATAGCCCGGTCGGGGGTCTCAGGATCACGTGAGAATAGCCCGGACCGAACTCCAGGCACGTTTCGCTGACAGAGAACACTTACAGGTCACCTACCCTCTTGATGGAAGTGAGCGGAGTCAGGAGGGCAGTCTTCAAGGAGAGTGCCTTAAGCCCGGCTGACTGCAAAACTCAAAGGGGGCTCTCTGTAGACCCTGAAAAACTACAGAGGTCCGATGAGGGAACAAGGCGTGGCCTGGAGGGATTCAGCCTCCTGGCGCCTCTTAGGAACCTGATGATCAGATCATGCTTCCCTAAGGACTCACCGTCGACTGCGTCATGGTGTGCTGCTATGGCAGCAACGTACACCTTCAAGGTGGAAGGGGACAGCCTCCCTCCCAACCTCTCTTGCAGGAAGGAAAGCACTGATCTGACTGCGCACCTCTGGGGGTCTTCCTGATGAGAAGAACACCACTTAGCGAACAGACACCACTTAAAGGCATACAGGCGCCTCGTAGAGGGAGCCCTAGCCTGAGTGAATGTGTCTACCACCGCAGGTGGGAGACAGCTTAGGTCTTCCGCGTCCCGTCCAGGGGCCAGACATGGAGATTCCAGAGGTCTGGGCGCGGGTGCCGGATGGTGCCCCTTCCCTGAGAAAGAAGGGCCTTTCTCAGGGGAATTTGCCCGGGGGGAGCTGTCACGAGGAGCGTGAGGTCCGAGCACCACGTCTGGGCGGGCCAGTAGGGTGCTTACCAGGACGACCTTCTCCTCGTCCTCCCTGACCTTGCACAGGGTCTGTGCGAGCAGGCTCACTGGGGAAAAACGCATATTTGCGAATGCCAGGGGACCAGCTGTGCCAGCGCGTCTATGCCGAGGAAGGCCTCGGTGAGGGCGTACCAGAGCGGGCCTTGGGAGGATTCTTGGGAGGCGAACAGGTGCACCTGTGCCTGACTGAATCGACTCCAAATCAGCTGGACCACCTGAAGGTGGAGTCTCCACTCTCCCTTGAGGGTAACCTGTTGTTACGGCGCGTCCGCCGAAGTGTTGAGGTTGCCCGGGATGTGAGTGGCTTGCAGCGACTTGGTGCTGCTAACTCCGTTGGAGGAGACGGCGGGCGAGTTATGACATACAGCGGGAGCGCAGACCGCCTTGGCGGTTGACATATGCTACCGCTGCCGTGCTGTCTGTCCGAACTAGCACGTGCTTGCCCTGGATCAACGGCCGGAACCTCCGCAGGGCGAGCAGAATTGCCAGTAACTCGAGGCAGTTGATGTGCCAACGCAGCTGCGGACCCGTCTAGAGGCCGGCAGCTGCGTGCCCGTTGCCAACAGCGCCCCAGCCCATTTTGGAGGCGTCTGTCGTGACCACGACGCGCCTGGAGACCAGTTCTAGCGGAACACCTGCTCGTGGAAACGAGAGGTCGGTCCAAGGGCTGAAAAGACGGTGACAGACCGACGTAATGGCCACGCGGTGTGTCCCGTGGCGCCATGCCCGTCTCGGGACTCGAGTCTGGAGCCAGTGCTGAAGCGGCCTCATATGCATAACCCGAGTGGGGTGGCCACCGCCGAGGACGCCATATGCCCCAGGAGCCTCTGAAAATGTTTCAGTGGAACCGCTGTTTTCTGTTTGAACGCCTTCAAACAGGCCAGCACCGACTGGGCGCGCTCGTTCATAAGGTGCGCCGTCAAGGAGACTGAGTCCAACTCCAAACCGAGAAAAGAGATGCTCTGAACCGGGAGGAGCTTGCTCTTTTCCCAGCTGACCCGAAGCCCTAGTCGGCTGAGGTGTGAGAGCACCAGGTCCCTGTGTGCGCATAACCCGTCTCGAGAGTGAGCTAGGATTAGCCAGTCGTCGAGATAGTTGAGAATGCGAATGCCCACCTCCCTTAACGGGGCAAGGGCAGCCTCTGCGATCTTCGTAAAGACGCGAGGAGACAGGGACAGGCCGAAAGGTAGGACTTGTACCGATACGCCTGACCCTCGAACGCAAACCGCAGGAAGGGTCTGTGTCGAGGAAGGATCGAGACGTGAAAGTACGCATCCTTCGGGTCTACCGCCGCGAACCAATCTTGATGCCGGACGCTCGCTAGAATGCGTCTTTGCGTCAGCATCTTGAACGGGAGTCTGTGTAAGGCCCGGTTCAGTACTCGCAGGTCCAAGATTGGCCGCAACCCACCGCCTTTTTTCGGTACAATGAAGTAGGGGCTGTAAAACCCCCTCTTCATCTCGGCTGGAGGGACAGGTTCTATCGCGTCCTTCCGTAGGAGGGTAGCGATCTCCGCGCAAGGTAGCAGCGTTTCCATCTTTCACCAAGGTGAAGTGGACACCGCTGGACCTGGGCGGATGCCCAGCGAAGTGAATCGTGCAGCCGAGTCGGACGGTCCGGACCAGCCCTCGCGACGGACTGGAAAGCACAAGCCATGCACCCGAGTTCCACGCAAGGGGGACCAAAGGGACAACGTCATCGGATGTACCGGCGGGTGGGGCCTCGCGGCGGGGCGGAGCTTGAGGTGCCACACCACATCGTGGCCGTGCTGAGTCCGAGGACATCGAAGCACTTACCTGGCTCCTTGTGACCACCCCCGGAACAGCCTGGGACGGGGGAGGAAGAGGCCTGTCCTCATGACCCATGGAGACTGTCACATCGGGGGCGGATTTGTGCCACAGCTGGGCGCTCAGGGCGGGAGACTGCCGCTGGAGCGCCAACCTGCCAAATGGAGTGGTGGACGGTGGTCGTGATGCCAGCCGTACACACCGAATATGTGACCCAGGGAACAAGGAAACCACTCTTGCGGAGTTCTTGAGTACTGCAGCCACTTGGGCATGCAGCGCAATTAAATGCAAAAGGTAACAAAAAGAAGATCTGCTTACCAGCTCCAGAGCAGCGGGTTTCGTTGTCCCTGGGTCGCCCGTCTCAGGGGCGCTTCGAAGACCTCCGTGGGTTCTTCGGTGCCGGCTGTGAGACGGGTGGCGTCGGCTTCCTGCGGTGGGCTCCACGCCGGGGCCGGGCCGGAGGGGCGGGCTGCGGCGGAGCCGGTGCAGTCACCGCAGGGGGACGCTCTCGGCGATGAGTAGATGGGGGGATCTTGAGCCACGCCGGGGCAGGACAAGCCGGCTAGCATCCATCTACTGCTCTACCATCGAGAACTGCTGGGCAAAGTCCTCGACAGTGTCGCCGAATAGGCCCGCCTGGAAAATGGGGGCAGCAAGGAATCGTGTCCTGTCGGCCTCACCCATCTCGACCAGGTTGAGCCAAAGGTGGCGCTCCTGGACCACTAGTGTGGCCATCGTCCGCCCGGGAGACCGCGCCGTGACCTCCGTCGCTCGGAGAGCGAGGTCGGTCGTCGAGCGCAGTTCCTGCATCAATCCCGGGGCGGAACTACCCTCGTGCAGTTCCTTTAGCGCCTTGGCAGACTTGCAGGAGAGCCATGGCGTGCAGGGCGGAGGCGGCTTGTCCAGCAGCGCCGTAGGCTTTGACCGTCAGAGACGACGTAAACCTACAGGCCTTGGACGGGGGCTTTGGGCACCCACGCCAGGTGGCGGCGCTCTGCGGGCATAGGTGCACCGCGAGCGCCTTTATCCACCGGGGGATTGCCGAATAACCCTTGGCCGCCCCACCATCGAGGGTAGTGAGAGCGGGGAAGCTGAAAAGATCGGGACCGGGCAGTAAAAGGTGCCTCCCGCGATCTTGTCAGCTCTTCATGCACTTCCGGGAAGAAAGGAACGGGGCGGGGCGTGGCTTTGAGCGGCGCCGCGAGCCCAGGAACCAATCACAGAGCCGCGAGGGTTCAGGGAAGAGCGGTGAAATCCACTCTAACCGACGCTCGTGGCTGTCCGGGAAAGCATGTCGTCATCTCCGCGTCAGCCTGTGACTGGGCGATCGACCCCGAAGGGAGGAGCCCAGCCGAGGCTTCCGACTGGACGAGCCCGCTCTCCGATGCTGCGCTCGAGAGCTCATCACTTTCGCGGGCTCCGAATAAGAGGTCGAACTCGCCGTGAGACGAGCCGGCGGACTCACCCGGAAGCCCGATCGGGGCAGACGAGCGTGCTGGGGAATGGGAGTTCCGCGGGGGGATACCCGGCGGAGGCGGTCCCATTGGGGTCCCCAAATCGCCCCCAGTGCTAGCCGCGCTGGCCTCAAACCCGTGGGTAAAAGGACCGAGGCGGGAGCCTCTGGGGTGGCTCGCTTCCTTACGAAGGCGAGCCGCGACCGCAACGTTGCCATGGACACATTCTCGCAATGAGAATGTGACCATCCACGAACGCTGTCTCCGCGTGAGCAGTGCCCAGACACGAAAGACAGTGATCGTGACCGTTAGAAGGCGAGAGATAATGAGCACAACCAGGAATAACACACAATCGGAAAAGCATCTTTAAAAAGACGCGTCTTTAAAAAGACGTTCCGTGTGTGCGCTCTTTTAGAGAAATATACTCTTTTAGAGGGGAAAAATGCTCTTTCAGAAAATATACTCTCTAGTTTTTCTGCCGAAGCGCCCAGGGGCGTTCTCTGCAGTGCACCAGTGCAGAGGAGGGAGAAGCCGCTGAAATGCGCCGTCAGATCCAGCAGGTGAATGAACAGTAGTATTCAGCTCAGTGAGCATGACCGTTCGGCTCCGAAGAGAAAATCTGAATGAGTGGTTGCATACCAGCTCCTTTTATACCCGTATGTTCGGGGGAGTGGCATGCAAATACCACTCGCCAATTTTCATTGGCCTTTTATCAAAGACCAGAGGTGTCTCGGGCTCCCAAGAGTGACCCCTAGTGTCACTACATCGACACCAACGTCGAGTGAGTGACAGATAGGGAACTGCCAGTTTTCATATAGTAGTTGTGCTCTTAAGTCATTTTAAACAGGATCTCCCATGAAGCTCTATTTACTCAAATCTTTTTTTAGTTGGTCCAGTCCTTCAAATATTCCCAATGGAGTCAAATAAAGCAATCAAAACAAATTAAATGTCCAGTTTAAGAGTAATGCATGGTGAAGTTCACTCCGCCATTTGTTGTTGTGCTTATAACTTCATTCCTAAGGGCACTGTCACTCTTTGACATGCCTGCCACTTTGTAGCTTTTTGTAGTAGTTGTCCTGTTCAGGTTGGTTCTGACTGCTCTCCCTGTCCAGCAGAACCAGAGGAGTCTTGCGCCGCAGACTGCGACCCCCTGCGGATTGACCAATGGGTGGGAGTTGTGGGGGAAGTGGTGGCTGGGGGGGTTCAGGGGGCTGGGAATGTGCATGCTCGGCCTCACTGGTAGAGGAACAAGGAGAGGTGCTCCTGATGTGCCGGTAACCATGGGAACCCTTACGGTTGAGATTCTTGAGCTCATATGACTCTGTCATGTTTCCATCAGAAGATCCTCTCCACTCCCAGGGGTTATTGGGGTTGGAGGTCATACGAACCACAGGGTGGTGGGGGGCATGGGCATCTATGGTGACAATGCCCGAACCGCTGTCACGTTCTGAGGGTGTGCGATTGGGCGATGACTCTGTGCCTGTGATGGATGATGTACAGGAAGAGGATGATGTCTCAGAGGATTTGGCCGATCCAGACAGGAGTCCCTGTTGCTTCGACATGGCGATGACCTGCATGAGCCGAGGCTGATTTCCTCCCTTGAGGGCTGGAATATTGGCACCACTTTTCTCAGTGATGGACACCCATTTAGCTCGAGTGCTTGCACTTTTAGGGGATACAGGTGGGGGTACAGAGGGCTGCCCGGGGGGACGAGGGGGCATCACTACTCTTGCTCCGGCTGGTGGATTAGCTGGTTTGGTGGGCTGTGAAACAGATGGATAGATTGAGGAATTCACACTGTCTTCTTCTGTGGTGGTGTCGTCGCCACCGTCTGAGCCTTGCTCGCTGGTGTCTTCATCTGGAAAGCTTCCGCCTCGCATCTCCATCGACTTTTGCTTCCATTCAGACACCAACTGCTGGGACCGCATAGGGTCCAGTGGTACAGGCACAGGTACCGTCACCAGACGCCTTGTTGGTTCCTCTGGAGCTGTAGCACGGGGTAATGTGTTGCTGAAAGTAACCATGGTCTCCTTACCCATAGGGCTGCGTGGTGCCAGCAACTCCACATCCACACTAGCCCTTTTTAAGCTGCCCAGGGAGGCTTTCTCTCGCTTTACAGGCCGGTTCAGACCATCTAGAGATGCTGGGGATGTAATTTCCTCATTGCTCTCAGACGCATGGCCTTTGTTATAAACAGAGTCATGACCTCGCTGAGCCAGAGCCCTCAACGCATCTTTCTGCAGAAGAGGGGGTTGAGGGACAGCAGTGTCCTCTAGAGATTTAAAGTTGGCAACAGCATGGAAAGCCTGGAGAGAATCGTAATTTAAATTGGTATCAACATTGAGGCTACAATGGCTTTATTACATTGTTTAAATCAATGACACAGGAATGTGAAATACTGACTCAACCTAATCTAGAGATCCACTGGAAAACATTCAACTAAGATATACATCTATGTTGGGCACTTACTGGCTGCTTTTCTTTAATATTTGGCCCAAGTCATCAATTAAAAAAAAAAAAAAAAAAAAAAAAAAGATTTTTTGTAATGAAATAAATTCATATGGTTGCACAATTATATTTTTGTTTACAAAATTCATTTCAAACATTTAAACATATGCCTTCAGATCAAAAGATTTTTAAGATCATGAGAAACATGTCAAGTGTTTTCAGTCAAGTGTTTCAAAAGTTTTGACTGGTAGTGTATATATACAGAATATATATATATATATATATATATATATATATATATATATATATATATATTGGTCCTGGTGCAACATTCCTATCAACCAATCAAGGTTTGGTTTAGGGTTAGGGTTAAGGTTCCAATACACTCATGACAAAGTTCTTTATTGTTCTTCGCTCAGAGATAAAAGAAGTTCGAAACAGCTGAACAGCTTTACTGGTTGTTTAGATCAGTGTTACTATCAGAAATAATCGATAATTATTTCTTTAGTTATTAATTAATATTTAAATTAATTGAATCTAACTCATTAAAACCTCATATGGGGCTCCAGTAAATGTAGTGCACTACGTTTAGGAGCGGGTGTGTTATTAGCAATAATTAATAATTATCAAAGATAATTATTAATTATTAAAATCAATAGAACTTTGATGAAAATTAATGTTGCTTTTTTTTAATCCTTTAAATCAACAATTATCAAAGATAATCACTAATCATTGACATCGATGAAACATTAATTAAAATTAACACTAGCTTATTGATCATTCAAATTCAACAATCATCAAAGATAATTATCAATTATCAAAAATCAATAGAATATTAATAAGGATTAATATTGACGGGGCACCACCCTGGATTCATGGACTAATAACCAGATAGTATAACAGTCTCAATATTAGATTGTTTTCTTAGGAAAATCGACATCCGAAGAATATCGATATTCGGGAAAAAAACAATGAATGAAGGCTTGAATCCAAGCACTGGCATCCCGTCAGCATGACACAGGTGTACGCAAAACAAACCAAAACACTTCTCTTTGTAATATAACAAAGTTTATTTATGCAGTAATATCAATTAATAATTAACACAATGCAGTCAATAAACTTCCGACTTACAACTACAAACTAAACAGTGATATGATTAGATATGGAAACCAAAATAATCCTATAACACATAAGGTGTGTGTGTGTGTGTGTGTGTGTGTGTGTGTGTAAGGAGGGACGCGCACAAAATGGCGGACGTGACTCTCGTGGAGAGTATGTCACGCGAGACTTCCGACCAGAGAATATGGCCGCGAATGTGGGCGGAGAGAAACCAGTCAATGGTGTCTACCAGTTTACCACGTGTATCTGCTTGTACGATAGCTTAGGGACAAAGCTGAGCTTTATCACAAAGCTATCTACTAGCCAAAAATGTGTGCGAGAATGTTTTTGAGGGGTCGCGAGTGTGTGTGTGTGGTTAGTACGAGAGAGAGAGAGAATTAAGTGACGGCCCCAAAGCCGGTTTCGCGATCGTGGGAGAGAAAGCAGCTGTTTATCACTCAGAGACACGGTGGACGGCTCGTAAACCGTCCCGCGGTCTTTGATTCTTTAATGGATAAACTCAGTTTGCTGGTCTCACCCGCGATGGCGGAAATGCACAACAGTCCAACGTGGTTGGACTACAATACAGCAAATCTCATTCGTGATAATTAATACCCTGAGTATTAAACTGTACAAGCAATAACCTTGATACACAAGAATAACACACTATAATATTTTATCTCTGCCCAGACGTAAACCTCTTACTTGAATCGCATGAGGACGTAGAATGTGTGTTCATCCGTCCTTTAACTCCAACTCGGTTCCTCGAGGCTCGGGTGATGACGGGAGGCCGTTTCCTCGCTCTGTCGGCAGGCGGTACAGCTGCTGATTCTCGGTGGGCTGGCGGAGAAATCAGCGACGTCAACTTGATTGAAGATGGAAGAGAAATCTTTTCTCTCTTCACTTCTGCAGGCAAACGGATGAAGATGCGGATTGCTCAGCGATCTCTTTCGGATCCGTTAGAGTGTTCGGTGGAACACAGAGTAATCTCAACTCGTCCAGCGAGATGGAGATTGTATGGACATAGTTTCAAGTCGTACGTTACTTCCTTGTGCCACGAGGCTACACCTGAGAGCAGCGATGAACTGCGTCTACACACGGCGAGCATAGTTGCTGGAAGCAAATCCCGGAAGCAATTTCAGAGGTATTTCTACTCCTGATGATGTCATGGTTGAGGTGCGTTCTGTCATGTGCCTCATCCAATAGGAGTTGAGAGTTCGATCCTTTAGTGAGCAAGGCTTCATGGGATTTGTAGTCTGTTTTGGACTCCCTTTGTTTGATTTTGGCGCGGTTTTTATCAGTAAGATTTATGACTTGTTATGTGGGGGCCTGAGTTAGGTTTTACGAGTGTGTTAGGCCTGCCTTTGTCTTCTATCTGAATACATGAGGCCCAACACATTTGTATGCTACTCTAAAATACATGAGGCCCAACACATTTGTATGCTACTCTAAAAAAATCATATGAGATACATTACATAAGGCCACTTTCCAGTTGTGGTGTGAATGACAAATGTGTACTGATGAGTCCTCGGACGGAAATTACGTCATCTTTGGTGGACTTTTAGCAAGGCCTTGATTAAGTGGGTGTTCTTTAACAATGAACATGGATGCTGCTTAATATATATAAAAAAACAGCAAGTACACTAGCTCGCGCAACATGTTCAGTGTTTCCTGAGAGTTCACGCTGGCAAGCTGTTTTGAACCACAGCAAAAATCTCAAAAACGCCTTAGTTTAGGGGCCTGGATAGCTCAGCGAGTAAAGACTACCACCCCTGGAGTCACGGGTTTGAATCCAAGGCATGCTGAGTGACTCCAGCCAGGTCTCCTAAGCAACCAAATTGGCCTGGTTGCTAGGGAGGGTAGAGTCACAAGGGGTAACCTCCTCATGGTCGCTATAATGTGGTTCGCTCTCGGTGGGGCGCATGGTGAGTTGTGCGTGGATGCCGCGGAGAATAGCATGAAGCCTCCACACACGCTATGTCTCCGCGGTAACGCGCTCAACAAGCCACGTGATAAGATGTGAGGATTGATGGTTTCAGATGCGGAGGCAACTGAGATTCGTCCTTCGCCACCCGGATTGAGGCGAGTCACTATGCCACCACGAGGACTTAGAGAGCACTGGGAATTGGGCATTCCAAATTGGGGAGAAAAAGGGGAGAAAATAAAAACATTTTGTTCGCAAAATGACGTCATACATGTTGTTCGTTCTTTGATTTTGCTTTGTATATTGGTCCCTTAAGGCTTATGGCTAAGATTGGGGTTTAAAAAACATTGTTATGTTGTCTGCTTTTAAGGGTTAGTAAGTGATTAGGGTTTGTTTAAAGTTATAGGGTCGGGGCTATGTATGATTGACAGTAATGTTGTTAAGGTTAGGGTTAGGGTTAGGAAAATCATGGTCACCCAATTACACCACTACAAAGCACAATGTAATGTAGCTTACTGTTCATAGTTTAAGGAGCATGATTTTCTGTTAAGCTGCTTTACGCACTAATAACAAATAAAGTTGACTTCCAGAACATGTCCTATTTGGGTAACTAACCAAAATGTAGTGTAGTGCTGACAAAATTCACCACACCACAGTGCAATCTGCAAATAAACATCTGGAAGCCAGACACTCACCAGGTATGCAGCAATACCAGCCCCAATACAGAACCCAACATAAACATCAATGGGGTGACTTCGGTACTGGGTGATCTGAGTGAGTCCTGTCAAAGCAGCCGCAATGGCAAAGGCAAAAACCAGAACGGGTTTGAGCAGCTTGGTGCTATCTGAGATTGTTGAGTTGAAGTACATCTGGAAGAACAGAAAGCAGCAAAGATTTTCAAATGTCTTGCACAAATTAATAAAATGCTGCTTTGCAGCTTCTGTCTGACAAGCACAAGGTAGGAAGCAGCATCAACTTATCTCCACGTCTGTCACTTGAAGTGGATCCTGACACATACGTAGACATGAAGCGCTTACCTATAATTACTTTACTAATCTAGAGAACAAGTGCAGCTGAGCATTTAAATAATTACAGCTTACATTAATACATGACCCATCTTAAGTAAGCTCATGTGTGATATGTCTGTTCCATGCACATCTAAATTATATTACAATATTGTGTTGGTTTTTTGTAAGTGTGATATACAATCACTATATCACAGTCTCCATTTCTCTGGTAGCATGTGATGTCAAATGTATTCAAATGTAAAGTGTGGTTCTAGCACAAAAACATTTTCATACATTTTGATAGACAGTGAAATTTACAATATCATCATATTGATAGTATCTTAAAAGAAAACCTTTTTACCTATAAACAATTTAACAGAAGTACAAATGTTACAAAATCGTTGAAATTCATAGAATATTGAATTCATAGGTTGATTTTATTGTATTTCTTATAAATTAGATTAAATCTAGATGCTGTAAATACATTGAAATTGTATGTTTCAGTGTCTATCCAAAGGTACATAAATATGTGCGCACACTTTACGTATGAACAACTACGAATATATATGAGACCACCCTGCTACTAGAGCAATTTACAACAGCAACCTGTGAGGTTTCCATATTAACAGCATTTTCTTTGCTGTAAACACTCACAAACAGACACACACATACTGAGAAGGTGCCGAAGAGACTTACTGAAATATAAACAGCAGCAAAGGAAGAGAGGGTTGCATGCTGGGAAGGGAAGGTTTTCCTGTTACAAAGGAAAGCAAACATCTCCAGTAAGTCTAGATCATATACAACAGAAGTTACTTTGACAAGTTTGTCTTTGACAAAGGGTGAGTAGGGAGTGTAGAACAAGGGGGGAAAATACAAAAGGGAGAAAGAAAACTGTGGTTGTGCAAGGTTGAAGTTGTTACAGTTAATCACATTATCAGATGTTAGCTTAATTTCCCGTTTTAAAGCATGCCATTACCTGGCAGACAGAATGGCATGCTGATTCTGGCCAGAGCAGATGTCTTTGATTATGTAAGGGTTCTTGTCACAGGACACACCTGGGACAGTATAATTGGGTTTGCACACTGTAAGAAAGAATGGTGTGTGATAGCCAGTGGCCAGCTGGATGACATCAGTGACCAGTGCTGTCGCACAAAGACCAAAAACATGAACACCTAGAAACAGAGACAGATGAAGAGGAATGATTATCGGCTTCATGTAACACTTTGTGCCTGACTCATGTTATGTAATGTTCATCTGCATATTCCATTTTGCAGCTCTGAAAGATTTAAAACTTTCACATTTTCATTTCATTGCCCTGGTTGTAGTAGTCGAAAGCTAAATTTTATTGCTTAGATGTTGTTCTTTCATAGCTCAGTACAATTCTCAGTGATGCTTCATCAACTATAACCTTTATTTGTTTCTCCTTAAATCCCTTTGGAGAAATAAAATAGACACAAATGACATAAAAAAGGTGTATGCTTTAGAAGCAACAGCAAGAGTAAATAACTGGTAACACTTTACAACAATTAGGCTGTATTTGTTAGCTTTAGCTAACAACATTAGTTAATAAACTAACAATAAACAACACCTTTACAGCACTTATTAATCTTGGTTCATGTAAATTATATATATATATATACCAATATATTTTTTCAACCCTTTAAGCTCGGCTGGCCCCCAAGAAAAAAAATAGTAAAAATATTAATAACTACAACCTTGACCAACACAAAATATGTATCTACTTTACAATACATGTAGGCATTAAATAGCCATGTGTAATATGTTGTTGGGAAGCTCTCAAAGAGTAGAATACAATCAGCCCATTTGTTTTACTCACAGACAAAAATTATAGCGAGTAATATAGCTTTGACTTTGACATTTATGTTTCAGGTGTTGAAAGAAATCGAGATTGAGACAGGTGTTGCTTACATGCTGCGCTTTCGCTTATAACTTTATGAAAAATAGACAGAACATAAAATATCACATACCATTACTTAGAGGAGGCGATTATCTTTCAAATGAGCACACACACAAGGTAATCAGATGCATAGATAATAAGATCATTGACAAAAAGCAGAATGTGCACACAGCATCTGGCTATCTGGCATCTTGCAAGAGTGGCTGTATGCCACTGACAGGTCATCTTTAAAAACAGAGCTTAAAGGGTTCAATTAAATGTTGTATATTAACATTAATTAACACAATATGAACTAACACAAACAAATAATAAACAATTTTATTGATACGTGCTGTAAAGTTCATTGTGCATTAACTAATGTTAACAAACAGAACCTAGAGTTACCAAGTTACCAACTATAAAACAAATTAGAATTTGATCTTTGATCTAATTTGATGGAAGTATTTGAGAAATGTTTCATGAGTTTATATCTCTGACTTTTAATTGTAGACTTTGGTATCTTGGCAAAGCTCAGTTTGAGACATGTTGAGATCTCTTCTGAAACTCAAAAGGAGACACGTGAGATTACTGGGGTCTTTTTCTCAGAAGAAAAATCTTAGAAGAAAAAGACTTAAGTCTCCATTTGCTCTCCATTTATTTGCATTGCTTTCTAGGAGGAACAACTGAAATATTAAAAACTGAAATATCATTTTAAGATTTTTTTTTCCCCTATGGAAAATTGTCTTACAATGGACAGAGAATTACATACCAACAAAACGAACAGTTCTCCGCAGGAAAGAGTTAAAGTTACAGCCCCCAGCATTGATGCTCCCCTCAATACCTGGGCGAACCTTTAGTTTGGACTGCATACAATACAGCAGACCCTCACCCATCATGATCTGTGCATAAGAAAAACAGAAAACCACATGGAATAATACAATTGTTCAGAAATCTGAATTTTGTCCTGTGTAAATGTAATTTGAGAATGAATAAAAATAATAAACAGATATTAAATGTTGAAATTCACACACTTAAGGGCATATGAAGTTTTTTATTTACCAAAAAGATTAAAGTAAAAATAAAAGTCAACATGAAACGGTATTAGAAACCTATTTTACTTCCATGATATGATGCATTTCTGAGTGAAACAGCAATTTCAAAAAGATAAAAATGTAGGGCAGGACTTGATTTTATCCATCTGCAATTGACTGCTTTGTGTGTTCCATAGTAGTTGTTCGATACCAGAATGGAGCCAGATCTGAATGTATGCATTGCCGATATTCAATTTTGATGTGGGTTTTTGAACGTGACATGGTGGCTGATGGCCAAATGCCCTCGTAATGAATTTTTATGATCATTATTTGTAAGATCTGATATAGTTCTTAATATTCTATTATAGTCCTAGTTGAACATATTATGGCATAAAATATGAGTTGTTCTTAGGTTAAGAGGTAATCAGTTCTCAATACTGAGAATTGGTATTAAAGGTGCAATAAGCGATTTTTTTCATGGAAAGGCATGCAAAAAAATGTTCCTACTCCCTGAAAGATATTAGTGAAATAAGTGTTGTGAGATATCTCACCAGTCTGAGACAGCGCTAGACTCTGTGAACAGCAAACAAAAATGTGTCTGCGGGTCGCGGTCTCTGACGCGTTCGACCTGTCAATCATTTTGCTTAATGCCATTTTATGCCATGTTGCTCATAACAGCTATCTGTTTTGCTGCTGTTGTTTTTAACAACCGTTTTTGCATGATGTTGGTCTCAGTAAAGCTCATTTGGTATCTTTGAAATGTGGGGTTTTGGAAAGAGGGTTGTGGCTATTTCAACGGCTCAGTCTCGTGGAAGCAGACTGGCTAAAATCGCTTACAGCACCTTTAATTATTTAAATTGTCATATCAATGAAGAGACAGTTTAGGTTTCAAATAGTTACAAAACAATATGATTATTTTATTTAAATATAGGATTAAACTATTGCCGTACCTATTGGCAAGATTTTAGAAAGGCATTACCTACAACCGCAGGCTAAACAATGACTAAATTGTTATTTGGCCACTGGTTAACATTAACCAAGACAAATAATGTGCAATGATGACTCATGCACAATAAGACCAGGAACATGTTTTATGGAAGTAAATAGGGTCAATTTTGATTTCATGTTGACTTTTGGTCACATTTGTTAAAGGGATAAAGTTTTAAAAACAATAAGTTGGCATTATTGACTATCTCTCATCTCACAGAGGCGGCAGGGCCAGCGAACGCCAGACTCAAGAGCATGAGCAGAGGAATGAGCTCATCTCCGCTGTCCACGTAGGGCATGCTGAGAGAGCGGTCATGGCAGCGAAATCCCACCTGCGCTGGCTGGAGCACATCCGTGAGCTCCAAGAAGTAAAGGGAAACCATGGAGGAAGCCACTATGGGCAGCTATGGGTCAGAGGAGGAAAGGTACAAGAGAGGCGTGTAATTAAACTTTTTCACAATGTAATAATAGAGAAATAGGCTTTGTATACGTAGTACATTTACTAATTGCCTTTCTTTACCATATACAAATAGATATTAAAGATTCATATTACACAGGCATATCAAGATCAGAGCACAGGTTAATTACTGTAGAGCGACTCTGGCAGATGGCAGTTAAATGTCAACTCCGAGTACAGTACTTGATGGCTGACAGTGTGCTGAAAGGAATTCACAGTAGCACACTCAAGCTGACAGTTATTGTGCGTTTTCAATTATGTCTTCAAAGAAAATGAGAAAGCCTGGTTGTTTGGAGTGTGTAATGTAATTATGTGAGACATTAATTGCTCTATTTAGTATTAAACTCCGGTAAACAATGATGGCACGTACCTCTACAAAATAGAAGCAGGGTAGCAGGGTCAGGCTGTCTTTTGGAGGTTTCTTCTTGATTTTTTCACGTGCAGTCATCATGATGATACTCCGCTGAAGCTATTTTGGTGACATATAAGTTTATATTAACACTAAATTGTCTAATTTTTTTTCATGTTAGAATACTTTTTTCTATCCCATCTTAATATGTAGAGGCAACTATAAGTAATCAATTTGTAGACTGATTTCCTCAAAAAGTGTAACCACTGTGGCTTTGTGGCACTATAAAAAAATGTCTCTGTTTGAGCATCATAACCAGCCCAACACACCAACACTGACTAAAGCAATGGCATCAGTTTGGGGTGGGACTATCTGTTGATCTGACCAACGGAGTGGGGTGTTTGGGAAGCCCAACCTGGCCTATATGATGGCGAAATTGTAAGAAATTAAACGAGTTGGCTTGTACAAAATGTACAACCTTTACTCCCTTAAAATAAACGAACCAACGAACAATGGTATTAAAAAAAAGTTAATACATAACCCAAACTTAACTATAAAGTCTAACCCCTTACCCAAACCCTAAGCCTAACCATGATTTTAATGACAGTCACTGTTGTGTACCACAGAAAAAAGAGAAACATTGGGGTTTTGAACAAGCGTTCTTACGATTTTTCCTAAGTGTGATTCCTAACCTAAACCCCAAACCTAATCATAAAGTCCAATTACTTACCCAAACCATAAACCTAAATAAAGTGTTGGATAAGAGGTTAGCTAAAATGTGATGCCTGTATTGTATCGATTTAAAATTGTGTTTGTTGATTGGTTGGTCTCTATGAGAATAAAATTCACAACTTACCTTATGAGCCAAGTCGAACAGTATCTTATAATTTCGCTATCTCGTACAAATTATTACAAGTTGGCATAAGACTACAGTGAAAAAAAGGATTTTGTTGTGAAATAAATATAAAAGAAAAGATTAAGTACTTTCTATATTGAATAAGTTAAAGTGTGAACTTTAAAATATTAAGTACATTTTACATTTGTACTCAATACAAACATGTAAAAATACAGTTGAAGTCAGAAGTTTACCCTTACATACACCTTAGCCAAATACATTTAAACTCTGTTTTTCACAATTCTGGACATTTAATCGTAGAAAACATTCCCTGTCTTATGTCAGTTAGGATCACTACTTTATTTTAAGAATGTGAAATGTCAGAATAATAGTAGAGAGAATGATTTATTTCAGCTTTTATTTCTTTCATCACATTCCCAGTGGGTCAGAAGTTTACATACACTTTGTTAGTATTTGATAGCATTGCCTTTAAATTGTTTAACTTGGGTCAAACGATTTAGGTAGCCTTCCACAAGCTTCTCACAATACGATGCTGGAATTTTGGCCCATTCCTCAAGACAAAACTGGTGTAACTGGTCAGGTTTGTAGGACTCCTTGCTCGCACACGCTTTTTCAGTTCTGCCCACAAATTTTCTATCGAACTGAGGTCAGGGCTTTGTGATGGCCACTCCAATACCTTGACTTTGTTGTCCTTAAGCCATTTTGCCACAAATTTGGAGGTATGCTTGGGGTCATTGTCCATTTGGAAGACCCATTTGTGACCGAGCTTTAACTTCCTGGCTGATGTCTTGAGATGTTGCTTCAATATATCCACATAAATTTCCTTCTTCATGATGCCATCTATTTTGTGAAGTGCACCAGTCCCTCCTGCAGCAAAGCACCCCCACAACATGATGCTGCCACCCCCATGCTTCACGGTTTGGATGGTGTTCTTCAGCTTGCAAGCCTCACCCTTTTTCCTCCAAACATAACAATGGTCATTATGGCCAAACAGTTCAAATTTTGTTTCATCAGGCCAGAGGACATTTCTCCAAAAAGTAAGATCTTTGTTCCCATGTGCACTTGCAAACTGTAGTCTAGCTTTTTTATGGCAGTTTTGGAGCTGTGGCTTCTTCCTTGCCGAGCAGCCTTTCAGATTATGTCGATATAGGACTCGTTTTAATGTGGATATAGATACTTGTCTACCTGTTTCCTCCAGCATCTTCACAAGGTCCTTTGTTGTTGTTCTGGGATTGATTTGCACTTTTCGCACAAAACTACATTTATCTCTAGGAGACAGAATGCATCTCCTTCCTGAGTGGTTTGATGGCTGTGTGGTCCCATGGTGTTTATACTTGCGTACTATTGTTTGTACAGATGAACGTGGTATCTCTAGGCAGTTGGAAATTGCTCCCAAGGATGAACCAGAGGTTTCTGAGGTCTTGGCTGATTTATTTTGATATTCCCATGATGTCAAGCAAAGAGGCATATAGTTTGAAGGTAGGCCTTCAAATACATCCACAGGTACACCTCCAATTGACTCCAATTAGCCTATCAGAAGCTAATTGGCTAATTGCTAAAAGGCTTGACATTATTTTCTGGAATTTTCCAAGCTGCTTAAAGGCACAGTTAACTTAGTGTATGTAAACTTCTGACCCACTGTAATTGTGATATAGTCAATTAAAAGTGAAACAATATGTCTGTAAACAAATGTTGGAAAAATTACTCGTGTCATGTACAAAGTAGATTTCCTAAACGACTTGCCAAAACTACAGTTTGCTAATATGAAATCTGTGAAGTGGTTAAAAAATGAGTTTTAATGACTTGTAAATGCTCTAGGTTATAAGTAAATATTATTTATGATTGTTTGTTATCTTTATGTCATCATGTATGAATCCTAAAGAAGAAAACCTTGTCATATTTATAGCATTAAGCTTCCCTGTGGAAGGCTTTCGTGTGTCATGTGGTACATGATTGAGTGCTTTAAAATCCTGGTTGACATTTAATGCATGGCTTAATTCAGTGTTACACTGCATGAGTAAAATGTACAAACAAAAAATGTGTACAATTTACTTGAAACAGAGTATTGCAAAGTACACTTTACTTGAGAAGTTCTAATTAAAGCCACCAACAACTGTGTGTAGCCTTTACTTTAAAATATGGCTTGTTAAATTTACTAGCAATTTCTGTATGGATATTGCTTCTTAGGTTTTTTTAAGTAAACCTCACTTAATTTTTTTGTTTTGTTTTTAGAGTACACTGGAAAAATATTTTACGGTGAAGTAAAAATTGCAGAAAAGTTTAAGACTTGTAGATTGATTTTCTACATTGAATAAGTTAGTTTAAGCGTGAACTTGAAAATATTAAATAAATACTACATTTGTATTCAATTCAAACGTAAACAATTATGCTCTATCTGAAAATTCTGAAAAGTCTGAAAATTATCTGTTGATTGTTACCGTCATCCAGTTTTGTGCACCAAGTGTTCAGCTGAACACAGCTCTGGATCTTGTTGTAATCGCCTTTAATGCAAGGTGATGTTGTGTAATAGACTACATAGCATGCATTAAGTTGATCCCTGTGGAAGGCTTCCATGTGGTATATGACTAAGTACTTTGAAAAATAATTGAAATGCTAATACACTTTTAAAAGCATGGCTTAAAGGGATAGTTTGCCCAAAAATGAAAATTCTCTCATCATTTAATCACCCTCATGCCATGCCAGATGTGTATAACTGTCTTTATTCAGCAGAACACAAACAAAGATTTTTGGATGAGTGTTTCAGCTCTATAGGTCCATAAAATGCAAGTGAATGGTTGCCAAATTTCTGAAGCTCCAAAAAGCACATATAGCCATTATAAAAGTAATCCAAAATTAAACTCCAGTGGATTAATTAATTTCTTCTGAAGCAAAAAGCTAGGTGTGGGTAAGGAATAGATAAATATTTAAAACTTTTTTTACTAAACATTCATGAAGGTCGAGGTCACGCTTGACGTAAGCACGTTGGCAAGTTCACGCGAGTACTGACGTGTTAAATACGAAAAAATACGGAAGCGCAGTGTTGTTTACAACAGATGAGCATCGATATTCATACATAGATGCCTCATTCTCCTGGTCTGGATACGATAACTGTGGCACATGTCTTGAAATGGTGAACAAGGAGAACTGTTTTAATCGGTTTGAATGCAAGTGAATGGAGGAGATGCCTCAGACCAAGCTCCTTGCTCAGACCACTGTATAAACTGTTGTGTGGAAACAGCATCACTGTCCATAGGAACAGCTGCTATTAAGGTCTCTACAACTGAATATCTATGTAGCAAATATTAGCAAATATCTATGAATATCTATGCTTACGCACTTACATCACACGAGAGGCAGTTTGAACTCTTCTATTTAAAAAAGTTTTAAATATTGATCTATTTCTTAGCTTCAGAAGACATTAATTAATCCACTGGAGTCGTATGGATTACTTTTATGATGGCTATATGTGCTTTTTGGAGCTTCAAAAATGTGGGACTTGCACTTGAATTTTAAGGACCTACAGAGCTGAAATATTCTTCCAAAAATCTTCATTTGTGTTCTGCTAAAGAAAGACAGTCATACACATCTGGGATGGCATGAGAGTGAGTAAATAATTTGAGAATTTTCATTTTTGTGTGAACTATTCCTTTAATTCAGTGTTACGTTGCTTGAGTAAATTTTATAAACAGTTAATAAAATTGACTTGAAACAGAATATTGCAAAATAAACTTTACTTGAAAATTTCTGTTAAAGCCACCAAGAAATGTGTGCATCTGTCACAGTCCTGTCACCTTGTCAGGTTGGGTTTCTGTCTTACGAGACCGTGGCATCATCGTCCCCTGTCTGTCTCATGTTTCATGTGTGTTCTTTGTGTGATGTCACGGTCCTGTCACCTTGTCATGTTGGGTTTTTGTCTGACGAGGATTGTGGCATCATTGTTCCCTGTCTGTCTTGTGTTTCGTGTCCGGGGCATGGTGTCTGGATCCTGACTTCCTATCTGGTTCGGTTTTGGTCTGTGTCGGGATTTGGACACTCATGCTCCATGTTCTGTTTGTTTTGTTCCAAGCCTGTTAAGGTTTTCGCCCTCATGTGTTTCAGGTACTGCTGGCATGAGGAATCAGCGTTTCCATGGGAACCCTAATTGTTTCCATGGGAATGCTGATCATGCCAACTTTCAGCTGTGAGCGGCACCTGCCCCTTGTTTGTTCATGCCTATATTAATCCTCTTGTGTGTCATGTCCTTTGCGGGATTGTCTGATTCAATGTTAATGTAGTTCAGTGTTGACTGAATGTCTCGCTAGATTGTTGTTGGGTGTGAAGTAAATAACCTTACTCTCTCTGCCTAGTTGGTGTATCTGTTGGTTGCCTGCATGTCGGGTGTCTGGTTGCCTTCCAGTTCACCGCATGTCAGCTGGGTTTCCACGGAGGATACCTCATCCCCACGTGTCGGGAGCTAGATCGCTAGTGTCGTTCTGCACCTCACTAAGCTTCAATGGAGGATTCCACGAATATATTCCTCCACATCCACAATGACTGCCCACATTTATTGTAAATAAATCCTTTGAACTCTTCCTCTGCATTTGGGTCTATTTGTCTCACTATCGCTTGTTACAGTAGCATTTAGTTGGAAATATGGTCCGTTAAATTTATTATCAATTTCTGCATGACAATTGTTTCCTAAGTTTTAAGAAAACTCCACTCCGACTTTTTTTTTTTCAGTGTATGTTTGGAAACCTGCTAGCAAACAATCATTATTTTGTGCAATTCTGTTGGGTGGTGCTATGAATTATATACTTCAGCTTTAAATACAAGTCACAAGGCCCTACAGAAATATTCAAATTATTAAAAATGTTCTCTTCTTAAACTGAAAATAAGGCCCTTCTGAATAAATAGACAGTGTTCCAGAAATTTTTTTTTTTTTTTTTTTTAATAAACAGCTCTTCCCAGAATATTCTCAAAAGAGCATAATGAACAAATGTTGATGTGGGCTATTGTTTGAGCAGGCAATGAGAGAATAGTGTTTTGTACTCTGTGCCAATTCAACAGTGACTAAACAAGACACTTGTCCTGAAGACACTCTCACAACTCTCAAGTGGGAGTGAGGGAGGTTTTGCTGAAATTAGCAGGAAGCCTATTTTTTAAAAGTAGATTCTCTGTTTATCCCGAAGAGCCACATATGCCTCACAGGAAAAATATTTCTGTGTGTGTGCTGACTGTGATTCCATAGAAACTGTGTTCTCTCTTAAACAAAGTGTTTGTGCTTTCACAGCCTCACAGCAAGAGGCTATAACTGTGGCGAAAGTTTAATAAACTTGTCTGGGTTTCTCACTGTGACAGTGGGGTTAAAGTGTACCACTTTGTGACCGTGGTGTGTGTCCAAAAAGATGCATGCAAAATTGACCCACAACACTTGTATGGTTTGATAAAGAAATTTCAAGCACAATAACCAGTCAAGGCAAGTCATTATACACTTTAAGTAAAGAGACCCAGGGAAAATCAATAATGTAATCAGAGATAAGAATGAGCTGCATCAGTCTCACTAATATCAACAAGCACTGAACTCACTGATGAGGAGGATGATAATTTCAATTACACTGATTCACACCATAAAAGCTTGCTTATTAGTCATATGATGTCTGAACAAACAATTTCCCATGACATGCATTTAGGTAGGTAGGTAGGTAGGTAGGTAAGTAGGTAGGTAT
Source organism: Myxocyprinus asiaticus (assembly GCF_019703515.2). Taxonomy (NCBI): domain Eukaryota; kingdom Metazoa; phylum Chordata; class Actinopteri; order Cypriniformes; family Catostomidae; genus Myxocyprinus; species Myxocyprinus asiaticus. The sequence continues at coordinate 19,101,149 of NC_059378.1, read as the reverse complement.
AGATAGATAGATAGATAGATAGATAGATAGATAGATAGATAGATAGATAAATAAATAGATAGATAGACAGATAGACAGATAGATAGATTTTCACTGTAATGAGGATGTTATGTAAACTATAACTGGTGCTGTACAGTAGCGTCACTGCGACAGTCTCAGAGATCATATATCGCACGCCCATATGCACTGCAAGCGACGCGACTAGAACGCTCCATTTATGATCAACAAAGTTGTCTACTCTGCGAGCGCGCGACGTCGCGCTAAAACTAGAATGCTCCCGTTATAATCAACGAAGGTATCTACACGCGCGTTGCTGAGCATACTGCTTTGTTGATTATAAAAGGAGCGTTCTTGTCGCGTCGCTTGTTTATTCTCGCAGAGCTGCCACTGCTCATCATGCAGGTAGAAAACTGGAAGAAGAAAAAAATCTCACCTTCACTGTGAAAACAGTCGATTCCCTGAATAAACGGGGATATCCTGAGTGATGATTACCTGCGTTTTTTTCTAAACGATAATAATAACGTATTCCTTCTCGGGTTTAGACTGCGGTACTTAGTTCATATTCCTCTTTCTGCTCACGTTTTCCACGGAGCAATCACGCAGCCGTTGATTCCTGTTATATCTCTGAATGCTGGAGCCAACCAAAATGTTCCTCAACTCACTGAGCTGCCAGTTAGAGCTGCTCTTTATGCAGTCAGACATCCAATATCAGACCCCCAATCTAACATTAGCCTACAGAGGGGCTTCAGTAGGCCCCAGTACTAGAGATGCAAAGATTTTTCAATATTGTATCAAACAGTATCCTTTAATCTTAATATAAAATCAATCCATCAGGTGTGGCAGCATTCCTGAGCATCTTTTCACCTCAGTCTGATCTCTACAGCAGAGCTCTGCGCTAATGCAGTAATTTTCTTCTCCATGCACAGCCAGGTAACATGTGTTTAGATAACAGGGTGGGGTGGGCAGATTATTGGCTTATTGGACAGGCTGGATTTTGATTTATGTTTTATAGCAGGATGGGAGCCGAATTTGTATGAACTCCCCATAAAACAGCTTTCCATTAATTTCGCTGTTAGGACAACTAAACAAGCCACTGAGTAATTAGCAAAGATACTTAAAGACCCCATGAAATCAAAATTGGGACATTGTGGCTTTTTGTCCTGTTAGCTTTATGACTGTTGACTTTAAAGTCAGCATGATATGGAAGTTGCGACGACTTCCATATTGTGATGAATTTCAGAGTGAAACGGCTTATCGAACAAGAAAAAAATGTTGGTTGGGTAATTTTTTATTCATTGGTTGTTGACTGGATTGTGAAAAGTGGGCATTGCAAAAGTGGGGAAATTGAGCAGCGATCTTAACACACTGGTGATCAAACTGGCAACCTGAACAGCACGAGCACATTGCGGTCTTTGCTTATGACAAGGCTGTAGCCTTTGTGAAACGACTGAGTAAAAGATCACAATATTTTAACATTTTGAATCACAATACACTAAATATAAAGGGAAAAAAGTATATGGAAAAGAAAAGCAATTAGTAAATATACTATTCAAATACTGTCTATTACATTGTGAAAAATTTGTAAACTTTCAGTTTCAATAGGAAATAGGCTACATCAACACAGGAAAGACAATTGCTGTTGTAGCCCATCTGCCTCGAGGTTTGACATGTTGTGCATTCTGAGATGCTATTCTGCTCACTACAGTTGTACAGAGTGGTTATCTGAGTTGCCGTAGCCTTTCTGTTAGCTCAAACCAGTCTAGCCATTCTCTTTTGACCTCTCTCATCAACAAGGCGTTTCCGTCAGCAGAACTGCTGCTCACTGGATGTTTTCTGTATTTGGCACCATTCTAAGTAAATTCTAGAGACTGTTGTGTGTGAAAATCACAAGAAATCAGCAGTTAAAGCTACACTATGTAACTTTTGGCCCTCTAGCAGATAAAAGATAAAACTGCATGTGTCTTGCAGAAAAACATTGTTTTGGTAATGATGTAAGTTGTGCTTCGGCCCTGCTCCTCTGTGTAGATGAATGTGGTTCGAGGCACCGGTGTACACATGGATACAGGACATCATATCAGAGCGAATAGACAAGTAAATAACGAAAGAAAGTAAAAGACGTACACTGGTGGCCAAAAGTTTGGAATAATGTACAGATTTTGCTCTTATGAAAAGAAATTGGTACTTTTATTCACCAAAGTGGCATTCAACTGATCACAGTGTATAGTCAGGACATTAGTAACGTGAAAAATTACTGTTACAATTTAAAAGAAATGTTCAGAACTTCTTAAACTACTTCAAAGCATTCTCATCAAAAAAATCCTCCACGTGCAGCAATGACAGCTTTGCAGATCCTTGGCATTCTAGCTGTCAGTTTGTCCAGATACTCAGGTGACATTTCACCCCATGCTTCCTGTAGCACTTGCCATAGATGTGGCTGTCTTGTCAGGCACTTCTCACACACCTTACAGTCTGGCTGATCCCATAAAGCTCAATGGGGTTAAGATCCATAACACTCTTTTCCAGTTATCTGTTGACCAATGTCTGTTTCTTTGCACACTCTTACTTTTTTTTTGTTTCTCTGTTTCAAAAGTGGCTTTTTCTTTGCAATTCTTCCAATAAGGCCTGCACCCCTGAGTCTTCTCTTTGTTGTTGTACATGAAACTGGTGTTGAGCGGGTAGAATTCAATGAAGCTGTCAGCTGAGGACACGTGAGGCGTCTATTTCTCAAACTAGAGACTTTGATGTACTTATCCTCTTGTTTAGTTGCACATCTGGCCTTCCACATCTCTTTCTGTCCTTGTTACAGCCAGTTGTCCTTTGTCTTTGAAGACTGTAGTGTACACCATTGTATGAAATCTTCAGTTTTTTTGGCAATTTCAAGCATTGTATAGCCTTCATTCCTCAAAACAATGATTGACTGATGAGTTTCTAGAGAAGGCTGTTTCTTTTTTTTTGTTGTTGCCATTTTTGACCTAATATTGACCTTAAGACATGCCAGTCTATTGCATACTGTGGCAACTCAAAAACAAACAAAAAGAAAATGTTAAGCTTCATTTAACAAACCAAATAGCTTTCAGCAGTGTTTGATATAATGTCAAGTGATTTTCTAGTACCAAATTACCAATTTAGCATGATTACTGAAGGATAAGGTGTTGGAGTGATGGCTGCTGGAAATGGGGCCTGTCTAGATTTGATCAAAAATGACTTTTTTCAAATAGTGATGGTGCTGTTTTTTACATCAGTAATGTCCTGACTATACTTTGTGATCAGTTGAATGACACTTTGGTGAATTAAAATACTAATTTCCTTCCGAAACAGCAAAATCTGTACATTATTCCAAACTTCTGGCCGCCAGTGTATATCCGAAAACATGTCATCTGAGCAGATAAGTGCTGTTATGCTGTTGTTTTGACTTATTGGAAACATTGATGTTTTGAAATAAATGACATTACAAAAGTTAGGCAATGTTCGCTAACATTAGACATAATGATTGCTAGTCTGATAAGGTCAAATGTTGTAAAGTTTTTATAACTGCAGGATATTCTGGTCAAATAGACCACGGTAGTAACTCATTTATAGATTGTCATTGTTACCAACCAGTGGTCAACATCATTTCAAGACTCACATGTCCTTGGCAAGCCTAGGACTAAAGGATTTATTTATATAAATTATTGCCACTATAAAGAAAAATACACACGTGTGCTAGCAAGTGAAAAGTTCTGCACCAATTACAGTATAATTGTTGCATTTCACTACACACACAGATATGTGTGTGTGTGTGTGTGTGTGATTACACAACTATACATAAACCATATCAATAAAATATCTTACCTGTTGAGTAAGAAAAAAGCCATCTCTGGGTCACTTTTAAATCCTTTCAGATCTCGGAGTTGTCGCCACCTCTGAAAAGCCGATGTTGATTCGGGTTTTATTACAGACTATGTTGCTTTCTCTTTTTGCTTGTAGACTCTGCTCTGTTCGGGATTTCTTTGTTTTTACAACCGGTGATTCCACGGAGGTTTGCTGTTTTGAATGATCCATGGTCAGTATTTCTCGTTCGTTGTGACAACAAACTTTCAGCTTCACGCTACTCCCACACACACGCTACAGTAGCCGGAGCTTATTTTCTCTGTGTACAGATATGATGTCAGCACGCACGGGCGAATGACGTATGTATGCAATTTCCTGTGAAATCCATCACGATAGCTCTAAAATATAAATCATTATTATAGGTTTATCAAAGTGTATTTGGGTAAAGACATGGTTTGGAAGATGGATTTTGTTGCACTCTCTCATTAATAAAATTGTGGTGTTTTTTTAACAAAAAAAGTTACATAGTGTAGCTTTAAAGAAATACTCAGATCACTGAGATCAATTTTTTTCCCCATTCTGATTGTTGATATGAACATTAACTGAAGCTCCTGACCTGTATCTGCATGAATTTATGCATTGCACTGCTGCCACATGATTGGCTGATTAGATAATTGCATGAATAAGTAGGTGTACAGGTGTTCCTAATAAAGTGCTCAGTGAGTGTACAATGAAAATAATTTGGGCAAATTCGTAAAATGTTAAAAGAAACTCATTGTTTCAAAAGTACAGCCACAAATCGTAAACAATATGCTTGTGAACATGATATTTGTGTGATAAAATCACTTACTAACATTTTCTGTGTAAAGTTATATCCAATTTTACAACTTTGATCCCATGCCGGTAACCATGTAATCCCACAAAACAATGATTTAAACAAATTAACAGCTCAAATAATACACAAGTTTCAACAGAAGAATTAAATAATGCAAGTGCTTTTATAAAATTATAAGCTTCAGATATCTGCCTTTAAACCCCACTTCCATTGTAAGTACTTTTAAACTTACTGTAACCTTGACTTTTTATTCTTTTTTTTTTTTTTTTAAGATAAGGAGGGATGAGTCTAAATTAAATTTTGTGGTATCAACATTATGCCACAAATGCTATCATTATTCATATGAAATGGAAAAGAAACAAACCAGTTTCATAATGTGCCTTCCAGTTTAAGTCTCATCAGAATGAATCAATAAAGAAACCACCTTTAAATTGATTTTACATTAATCCCAGTTCATCTGAGCCCATAATGTGATTATACACATCTAATTTGATCAGTTCATGTAATCCACCATGACTCTGAGATGGACTTCTCTCATTCCTTTGCTTACCCTCTGATCTCCCAAATAGTCTAAAAATGGGAACTAACTCAGTTTGCTTTGATGGGTGGAAGTGTAGACCCAAAGCAAGATGCTGCCACTGGAAAGCCAGGAGAGATACCCGCTAAGCCAGATCTCTGCTGAGCACTCTGTGTCGTGATGACCTCTTCAATCAGAGCCAAAGTACAGAGGCTGGAAAGTACAATTTTCCTCTTGATTTCCCATTGATTCCTGAGGACACATCCTTCAACAGATTAAAAAAGTATGCAGTCATACAAACACCACTTATATGTGTTTATATTCGTGCATGTCACGTCAATACGCTGGACAGGTACTTGTCTTTTAAACTACAAGCATGAGGGACCTGTAAATGTGCAGTTTAAAGAGTACAAGTCTTTGTTACCCTTTTCACTGGTTATCAGTTTTTCATAAAGCTAGTCACATGTAACTTTCAATTATTTATTAGACTACAGAGGTCTGGATCTTAAAGGAATAGTTCACCCAAAAATGAAAATTTGCTGATAATTTAATCACCCGCAGGCCATCCAGGATGTATCTGAGTTTCTTTCTTCATCAAAACAGAATTTAAGATTTTTAGGATTTCATTTCAGGCCTCCTCCTCTAAACAATGCAAGTGAACGTACTCCATTTTTTGACGGTCCAAAATGCATATTTAGGGTGCATCAAAATAATCCACACGACTGATTATTTTTAGAAACAAAACAATACTTATATACTTTTTAACTACAAATGTTTGCTTCTGTACATCTCTGTGACGTGTGCTCATGATAGGAATGACGTAAGCTCGTCGGTAAGGTCACGCGTCACGTGGAGGAGGAGTCAGGAAGCACGTCATTGTTTACATTGTTTTCTTTTTTATTATTATTTGGAAATGTTTTTTTATTATATATATATATATATATACATTGTTTTGAAATTGTTTTGGTTTGTGAACGGCACAAGTTTCTTTTGTAAACAATGACGTGCTTCCTGACTCCTCCTCCACGTGACGCGTGACCTTACCAATGAGCTTACATCATCCCTCTCATGAGCGCACGTCACAGAGATGTACTGAAGCAAATATTTGTAGTTAAAAAGTATATAAGTATTGTTTTGTTTCTCAAAATAATCAATCGTTTGCATTCAGATTAACTTTATTTGTCGACTGGAGTCGTGTGGATTATTTTGTTGCACCCTAAATATGCATTTTGGACCGTCAAAAAATGGAGGACATTCACTTGCATTGTTTAGAGGAGGAGGCCTGAAATGAAATCCTAAAAGTCTTAAATTCTGTTTTGATGAAGAAAGAAACTCAGATACATCTTGGATGGCCTGAGGGTGAGTAAATTATCAGCAAATTTTTATTTTTGGTGAACTATTCCTTTAAGTTAACTTGCTAGGTCACTTTAGACTTGATTTTACTTGTCTGGTGTAAGCAAAATCAGTTGGGTACCTGTTGTATCTACTACTAATGCAATATGTGATGCTGACACTGAAAAAGAGTGATGGATTTATAACAGGGTCAAGTTTGTAAAGTTTAGCACCTCCCATGGCTGTCAAAACCTATTCTACAATCACATACAATCTATAGAAGTATTTTGCATCAATATTATATACAAAGCAGTTATAACAGAAACATATTTAGAAAAATGTTTATTACACACTACAAGATTACAAAAGAAAATTGTTCATATTTACAACAGCACAAAATGTCTTTATTCACTCTCTCCAGCAGTCAAAAAAAAAAAAAAAAAAAAAACAGCCCACTGTCTTTTTAAAGGGATAGTTCACCCGAAAATGAAGATTCTGTCATCATTCACTCACCCTCATGTTATTGCAAATCCACATGATTTAAAATTTTCTGTGGAACACAAAAGATGTTAGGCAGAATGTTAGCCTCAGTCACCATTCACTTTCATTTGTACAGAAAAAAGATGTAATTAAAAGTGAATGGTAACTGAGACTAACATAATGCCTGCAACATGTACTTTTGTGTTCCACGGAAGAAAGTCATTTGGGTTAGGAACAACATTAGGGTGAGTGAATGATGACGATTTTCATTTCTGGGGCTGGGTGAAAACAGAGAGAACCTGTAGGACTTAAAAAAAAATTTTTTTTTTTTTTTTTAGAGAAAATAAAGGTTGTCAGGTGAAGCTGGCCTCAACATTCATTGTACAGATCAAAAAGTTGTTTGCAGCTTTAACATTTCCCCAGGTCTCAGGTTCCTGACAGTGTGGTTATCATGTTAGTGTGGAGGGGATTCTTCTCCAGAGACCTCCACACAGACAATTCTTGATCCAGCGCTGCTCCCACTGTCTCATGGCATTGGTTTTATTTGGAGATCTTAGCATGGTGACACAGCCACACCTAAACAGTACAGAGAGACAAGAGCTCATTGAGCAGTGCAGCCAAATTTAGGGTTTGTGAAGGCACAGTCTCAGTACAGCTGTTGAATGTAGAGATAAAAGGGTTGCAGGCCAAATGCATGCACCAAAGTAATACCATGAGGCCTGTAACACTAATATGAGCACCCTGTAAATTTTTCCCACTTTACACTATAGTCAATGTTTTCTTCATTCCCAGCCACATACTGTATCTTCCAGTATAGTTCAGAAGACAAAATAGCAAGTAAAAAAACAAAATACAGTGAGGTAAAAAGGTCTGAGATAAAAAATTTAAAAAAAAAAATCATAATACATATAAACGTTATTTGATTTAAAATTAAGAAGAAATATTTCAAGAGATAGTTCACCCCAAAATGAAAATTCTCTCATCATCTACTCACCCTCATGCCAAACCAGATGTGTAGGACTTTCTTTCTTTTGCTGAACACAAATGAAGATTTTTAGAAAGATATCTCCACTCTGTAGGCCCAATGCAAGAGAATGGTGACCAGAACTTTGAAGGACCAAAAAGCATATAAAGGCAGCATAAAATTAATCCACATGACTCCAGTGGTTAAATCCATGTCTTCAGAAGTAATATGATATGAGTGGGTGAGAAACAGATAAAAATGTATTAATATTTATACCTTTTTAACTATAAATTCTCCTCCCTGCCCACTAGGTGGCAATATGCATGAAGTATGCAAATTTCCAAAAACAAAAGAAGAAGAACATGAAAGTGAGAGTGGAGATTTATACTAAAAAAGGACTTAAATATTGATCTGTTTAACTTTCTTACCCACACTTATATCACACCTGAAGATATGGATTTTACCAATGGATTCATATGGATTACTTTTATGCTGCCTTAATATGATTTTTGGACCCTCGTGGTTCTGGCCACCATTCATTTGCATTGTATAGACCTACAGAGCTGAGATATTTTTCAAAAAATATTTGTTTGTGTTCAGCAGAAGAAAGAAAGTCATACATATCTGGGATGGCATGAGGGTAAGTAAATGATTTTCTAATTTTTGGGTGAATTATTCCTTTAATATTCTGCACCATTTCCTAGGTCACAAATCAAAATGTACGCAAATTTGTGGCATTGTCCATTCTACCCTTTGAACAAAAGGTCAGATTTTCTTGCTTCCACTGAAGCACACTAGACAAACTTTGGATCGTTCTTAATTCATACTGATATAACATGGATCATCAGATCATCATGCCAGCTTGAGTGCATGCTGCCATCAAAGCAAAAGGGGTACATACCAAAAAAAAAAAAAAAGAATCTGAAATTCGTTATTTTTCAAATCAACTGTTTGCTCAAATTGTTATGCTGATAATAAAATTTGAAAAGAAAAAAATTGCATTAAATTATTACATATTTTATACATAATGATAAGATGATTTTGAAGCATTGAAACTGTCAATATAAACATTTATGTTATTTTTTTGAACAGATTTTTAAGGCTTGCCAAACTGATTTTTGTAAAAAAATAAAAATATTGAAGGAATACTTTGAAGCTCATTCCCTGAAGAGAAGGAGAGCATGTGTACCTGGTGCAGGCTTTGCTGTCCTCTGTCGGAGAGATACCCAGATGTAAGCACCGCAGGTGGTCCATCCTCTGAGATGCTGGACTTCTGTAACAAAAGATAAATCAAACAGAAATTGCCAGCAATTAATGTATTTTGATCAGTGTCAAATAAGCGACTGATGAACTGATGATAAGTGTAACTCATGTAAACATTTCTCACTTGAACACCTCCACCTGTGCATTGGGGTTGACCCCAGGCAGGGTGTACAGTTTGCCGAACTGCAGTCTGAGCGGGTGTTTGCTCTGGATCTTTGTGATAACTCCGTCATTGATTGGCAGCCAGTCCATGCTGGGTACCAGGAGCTGACTGGGCAGCAGACAGCACTCATCAATCAATGTCTCGTCTGGATCCTGTGGGTGACTCTCATCTTGAGCTGCTAGCAAAATGAAAATAGTAAACAAGACTTTGTTTTTATTTTTTTAAATTTGCAGAATGACATCTTTTTCATTAAAGTGTTGGTGAACACAGTGACCGAGGGTCAGACTCACAGCAGAGCCAGAGTTTGGTGAGCAGACGGAACAACAGAGACATGCTGTCTTGGTTGTCATATGTGGCCGTGTAGATGGGCAGGCAACCGGGCTTCAGCAGGCCCCAAATACGGATCATTACCAGCATCTCTCTGAGCATGCCCAGGGATGCACCATCCCGGAGGATCCCAAACCCTGGACGCACAATAGAGCCCTGCAAAACAGAGAAATCATATTGTACCTTTCAGAACTGCAAATACGGCTCATTCTGTATTTCAGCCAAATTAATACATTCTCACATGACTAACCACAATTATTTGCCAACAACATACACTATATTGCCAAAAGTATTCGCTCATCTGCCTTTAGACGCATATGAACTTAAGTGACATCCCATTCTTAATCCATAGGGTTTAATATGACGTCGGCCCACCCTTTGCAGCTATAACAGCTTCAACTCTTCTGGGAAGGCTTTCCACAAGGTTTAGGAGTGTGTTTATGGGAATTTTTGACCATTCTTCCAGAAGTGCATTTGTGAGGTCAGACACTGATGTTGGACAAGAAGACCTGGCTCGCAGTCTTCGCTCTAATTCATCCCAAAGGTGCTCTATCGGGTTGAGGTCAGGACTCTGTGCAGGCCAGTCAAGTTCTTCCACACCAAACTCGCTCATCCATGTCTTTATGGACCTTGCTTTGTGCACTGGTGCGCAGTCATGTTGGAACAGGAAGGGGCCATCCCCAAACTGTTCCCACAAAGTTGGGAGCATGGAATTGTCCAAAATCTCTTGGTATGCTGAAGCATTCAGAGTTTCTTTCACCGGAACTAAGGGGCCAAGCCCAGCTCCTGAAAAACAACCCCACACCATAATCCCCCTCCACCAAACTTCACAGTTGGCACAATGCAGTCAGAAAAGTACCGTTCTCCTGGCAACCGCCAAACCCAGACTCGTCCATCAGATTGCCAGATGGAGAAGCGTGATTCGTCACTCCAGAGAACACGTCTCCACTGCTCTAGAGTCCAGTGGCGGCGTGCTTTACACCACTGCATCCGACGCTTTGCATTGCACTTGGTGATGTATGGCTTGGATGCAGCTGCTCGGCCATGGAAACCCATTCCATGAAGCTCTCTACGCACTGTTCTTAAGCTAATCTGAAGGCCACATGAACTTTGGAGGTCTGTAGCGATTGACTCTGCAGAAAGTTGGCGACCTCTGCGCACTATGCGCCTTAGCATCCGCTGACCCCGCTCTGTCATTTTACGTGGCCTACCACTTCGTGGCTGAGTTGCTGTCATTCCCAATCGCTTCCACTTTGTTGTAATACCACTGACAGTTGACTGTGGAATATTTAGTAGCGAGGAAATTTCACGACTGGACTTGTTGCACAGGTGGCATCCTATCACATTACCACGCTGGAATCCACTGAGCTCCTGAGAGCGGCCCATTCTTTCACAAATGTTTGCAGAAGCAGTCTGCATGCCTAGGTGCTTCATTTTATATACCTGTGGCCATGGAAGTGATTGGAACACCTGAATTCAATTATTTGGATGGGTGAGCGAATACTTTTGGCAATATAGTGTATATTCAGTAAACTGAACACATTTCGAAAGATACACATTTAAATTTTAAGAGATATTCAGGCACAAACTTCATGAAATCTAAAATCTGCACAAAATCAGATACATGACTGTTGATAAAGGTAGTTCTGTTGACTCACCTGGTTGGGCAGGTTGGCCAGCAGGTAAAGCACAAAGTCTCCCACCCACTGAATGAGCTGCTGGAGTGACTGGAGTGGAGGACCGTCCAGCACAAACTCCTCCGTCTTCAGATTAATCATCACCTTATCAATGTCTGAACACAGCAACAGGTCAGAAATCTCCATTAGTAACAAAAATAAGATGGATGGATGTTAAAAGATGAAGCATGTAATTTAGATGTTAATATACTTAATGCACGAATAAGCATTTTTACCCCCCTCCCAGATACACCAAGCTCAGAGCAGAATTATTGGAGTTCCGGGGTCTTGTGCATGTATACGTACACCGATCAGCCACAACATTAAAACCACCTGCCTAATATTGTGTAGGTCCCCCTCATGCCGACAAAACAGCGCCAACCCGCATCTCAGAATAGCATTCTGAGATGCTATTCTTCTCACCACATTTGTACAGAGGGTTATCTGAGTTACCGTAGACTTTGTCAGTTCGAACCAGTCTGGCCATTCTCTGTTGACCTCTCTTATCAACAAGGAATTTCCATCCACAGAACTGCCACTCACTGGATGTTTTTTGTTTTTGGCACTATTCGGAGTAAATTCTAGAGACTGTTATGTGTGAAAATCCCAGGAGATCAGCAGTTACAGAAATACTCAAACCAGCCCATCTGGAACCAACAATCATCCATGCGATTATCTAATCAACCAATCATGTGGCAGCAGTGCAGTGCATAAACTCATGCAGATACGGGTCAGGAGCTTCAGTTAATGTTCACATCAACCATCAGAATGGGGAAAAAAAATGTGATCTCAGTGATTTGGACCATGGCATGATTGTTGGTGCCAGACGGGTGTATATGCGCTTATTAAAAAAAAATGTGATTTCCTTTTACAGCCACTTCTAACCGGCAAAGTTTAAAACTCTTTTGTTTTAGGACAGTGGTTGATTGACAGGTGAGTGTGACCTCAAATGCAGTGTGGTCTAGAGGTGAGAATCTTCACTAGACTCACAATTTGATTAGATTACAATTCAAAGAATAATGATTCAATTACAACACGATTCTCAATGCGTTACAATGCATCTTGTCCTCCAATTTTTTTCCCTTTTTAGATTTTCATTTAACAGCTATTTCCAAAAACATAAGCTGGCCCTTTACATTCAGTATGAGTGAGCTGTGAACAAAACATGGAATATCCATAAAATTAAATCGACAGTTCTATAGTTTAGTAGATAATCAACATTTTTCATTTTCTTACTTTAGAACCTTATAAAAAAAATCTCTTAAAAGCACAAGAAAATAAATACTGTTTCTATCAAAACACTCTAAATAGTACTATTAAATACTTATATAATTATTTTTGTATTACTTATATAAAAATATGTTTTTGTTTAAAGCAGTGTTAAAGAAGTATTCCGGGTTCAATACAAGTTAAGCTCTATCGACACTATTTGTGGCATAATATTGATTGCCACAAAAAATTATTATTACACTGTAACCTCAATTTTTGCTTTTTTTTAAAGAAAAGGAGGGCCGAAACTTTTTTTTGGTTTTTTGTGGTAATCAACATTATGCCACAAATGCTGTCGATTTAGCTCAACTTGTATTGAACCCGGAATATTTTTATATAACAGTATTTAATTATGAATTAAAATGCATCTATGCCAAGCCTTTTCATTTATATTTTTAACTATAACCAATCCAGGATGAGATATCTGCTTCTGTGAGAGTGCGGATGTCAGCTTCTTCTCTCCTCACCAGCTCAGGTGACAGTAAAATGGTTTAAATAGCGGGTTGTTGCTTCAGAAATGTATCAAGCATCTTGTATGCGCTGTCCCATCTGTTTACTCTTCGACTAGAAGTCTCAGATCGCATGACCTCGTTGCTACGCTGGATTTTAAACCCGAGTCGTCAGGTGTGCGTACTGTCCCGACAAGTGAGGGACCGGCAATGAGCAGCAGCCAATGAAATGAAGAGAGCGCAAGAGGAAAGAAAGGCATTGGGAAGCAGGAGGCAAACAATTACAAATAAAAACATCACCCACATCTCCTGAACCGATGTCTCATTATTATTTTCAGATGTTTGTTTTTTTTTTCTTTTCAATTCTGTACAAAAAGGGCACAAGCCTGTGTTTTATTTTGTCAGTTGGTGTATTATCACAGATAAACTTTCTTGTTGCTATGTACTTGGGTTTGTGAATGAATTTCGGGATTGTAGATTCATTTGGGCATGAATAGTCGTGTGGTTGATGCACCTAGTCTGCAAACAGTCATGTTTGTGCGCTTGGCTTCAGTGTATGTGCGTCTAAAGTGCAAATTTGTTTCTAGCATCTCACTCTGTCTCTGGTGCGCACCACTGCGCTGCAGCGGTTTAAACTGAACTCAGATTCTGAATGGTTGGAGAAATGCGATGCACCGCTGAATCGATTTTTAACCCACTCCTAATGTGGTCACATGCGTTTTTGATTACCTCCATATGTGGGTTTTTGTGATCCGATCACAATATGTATTATACTCCGTTACACCTGTATTTTGTGTTGTCGGCTTGTGATTGGATCACCCGAAACGCATTTTTATACCAGGTGTAAATAGGTTCATTACATCCGTGAAATTCTGTTGGGTAATGCAAGTGGCACTGAAATTACACAATCCACCTCAATTTATCTCTGAAACTGTATTTGGGTGGCAGGTCATTACCGGTGTCTGTGTTTTTTGCACAGATCTCTGCCAGTCTGTCTCCAGGACTTTTTTCAGGTGTGTTGAGAACATGAGGTCTTAGCAGAGATTTCAGTGTGGAGCTGATGGCGATGAGCAGCAGTTTAGCATTTAAGTCGTAAGCTCTCGCTGCAGTGGCAGATGACAGCGTACACAGAGATGCCTTCACTGCTACTATACGAGTTGACAGAACCTAAATCATAACCAAGAAAAAAAAGAAAATAGTATCCAATACAAATCAACACAGTATGCCACCTACTAACTCGATTGAGAATATTTAAAAATGAAAGAAATAATATAGCATCATACATTTATTTACACCATATATAATATAACAGGCACTGAATTATTCAATGTAAGTTGTTGTGGTGTGAGGATCTATCAGGACAGTTATACCTGCTGTAGTGCCTGGTTCTGTCTCATATACTCCTCATGAAGCTTCTCCAGCAGGCTATGCACCATGCTAGGCTGTGCGTGCAGCAACACATCCCACCAGTCATACCCTGTCACCATGCAGTACTCCAGCAGAAACAGCAGGTGGCGCAGCAGAGTGTTCATGTCCAGCATTTGCCCCATTGATGGGGACACTCGGAGCATGTGCAGCTAAGGTCAAAAGAGAAGAGGAAAACATCAGATCACATTTAAGACTGGGGGTTATTTCTCTGTCATGGATGGCTGTCATGCCTCCATACCTTGCCATGATTGTCCACGCCCACAAGAGCCAGAGAGGTCCAGGAGAACTGAAGGGCTTTGAAGTGCAGCATCGGGCCACCCGCTCTTTGTCGTTTAATGGCGGGTTCCTCCCCGACCCACTGCGAGGAACCAGAGGAACTGTAGAACACTCCCACGGTGTGCAGGGAAAGACGGTGATGAATCTGAATGCTGCCGTCATGGAATGCCAGAGCAAGACCTGTGGACAGTTAACAAACAAAATATTTATCACCCATAAACTAGCTACTTTAAAAGGGCTTTTAAGAGCAAGCACAGGTTAAAATGTCATACCAAGGCCTGGGAAGAACTTTGTGTCCGAGGCAACTTTGAGATCAGTGTTAGAGATGGAGATGGGAAGTTTAGGCAGAGCGACAGCAGACACGCGATCCAGATCATTGGTTGCAGAGAGTATCCGCCACTTTAGAATCATTGGCTGCTTTTCACCCACTGAAATTGGCAGGAAAAATAGCAAGAAACATTTAACTTCTGATAATGTCAGACAAGTCAGTCTAATTGCAGCATTAAGGGAACAATTCACCCAAAAATGAAAATTCAGTCATTATTTACTCACCCTAATGTCGCTCCTAACTTGTATGACTTGCTTTCTGCCATGGAACTCAAAATGTGAATAACCTTCACACAACTTTTTGCCATTAAATGAAAGTGAATGGTGACTTGAGGCTGTCAAGCTCCAGAAAGGACAAATAAAATAAAAATCAGTAAAAGTGGTCAATACGACTTGTGCATTATATTGCTTGTGCACAAGTATTCTTATGCCATACGATCACTTTGTGTGATGAACAGACCTGAAATTTAAAGTTCATCTTATTGATCAAATCCCGTTTGTATTGCCCAAATAAAATATGGTTAATGATGTTCAACCAGCACTGTAGAAGCCATAGTTGGTTTGTATGCTGCATCCTCAGCTCATTAAATGGGTCGTTTTATGAGGAATCAAATATTCCCTGGACGCGTTCTTGCGCCCATCTGCATTTTTTTCATTGTTGGCCTATAAAAACATGCACTAGATGGACGTCCTTGACCGTTTTGATGCATTTCCAGCGATGTGCGACTCAGTGCAGGAAAATACTGTATGTATGCACTTTCACCGTGCTTTAGACTATGTATGTCCGTTGTTTTTTGGCTCATATCAGCATAATATGATTCAAGCTTTGCAAAGAACTGTTATTGAAGGATGGGGCAGTTAAAAAAACACTATCTGACCCGATAGCAAAACCATAAGTTAACACTTTAATTCATGAATATTTCAAATGTCATGACTGTTTGATAGTTTATGGTGCTGCTGTGCTTAAGTGAACAGTTTAATATATTTGGATGCAATGTGTTGGATGGGCGTTATGTGTAAACCCTCGTTTTATAATGCTGTGGAGCTTTGTTCATTCTCTTCCGATTGAATTTCAAATATGGCTGTATTCGAGGGGCTGCATGATGTTAGCCAATCAGAACAGTGGCCGTTTACTTCGAAGTTTAAAGGAGGCGCTTAGGCCAAAACCGAGCATTTCAGACAGAGGGCCAGAGACAGGGTTGAAAATGATCATATATTACTAAATTATGACTGTTTTGGTGAAAAAAGATCAGGGAAGATAATAAAATTATATATATATATATATATATATATATAAAAAGAGTATGCCATGACTTCTTTAATGATTTGATTTGCAACTGAATAACTTACATTTTGTTCCATTCATCACACAAAGTGTTTGTATTGCTTCAGAAAATGTGGAATATAGTGCACAAGACGTATCAATTTGTTTTACAGAGGTTTTATAGTGTTATGTTTATGTACTTTGTGGAACTAGACAGTCCAGAGTCCCCCTTCACTTTTATTATATGGCAAAACGCCATGTGAAGTCTCTCCAAATGTCTCCTTTTCTGTACCATGGAAGAAAGTAAGTCATACAAGCTTGGAGCGACATTACGGTGAGTGAATTTTCGTTTTTGGATGAACTGTACCTTTAAAATGCTTTAAAAATTAGATTTCTTTCTACATCAGGATGGATGTAACCTACCCACAGGTGATCGGTGCTGGAAGATATTATTGACGGGGAGACCCTCCTTGCGCAGTGACCAGCACTCTACAATGCTGCCCATCTGACTGGACGCACAGAGCAGCACCTTCAGAAACATGATATGGTAAAATAAATTGCACACAAAGCTTATTGCATGGAATTAGGGATGCACCGATAATTACATTTGACAAATACCAAAAGCTGATAATTAGTTTCATGTTATGAATGATAACCTATACCTATAAATCTATACTATTTTGTCTAAAAATAAATACAGTTGCACTCAGTGATTTTATTAGTAATTGCTTCTAAACCGAAAGAAATGAACAGCATTTTTTAACAATATGACCAGCCGAATATTACTCCCTTTATCTCGATAATGTTCTGTAATTGGACACTTTTACTCTCTGAATACGCATGACTACAATGACATCGGTAAATGAGAACTCCTTTTTTTCCCCCGTGATGCCGCATCTACATCGCTAGGTGTCAGCGCAATATAAAAAGAAATATTACTGAGTGCACCTTTAATAAAACACACTAAAAACTAAAATCAATAGTTTTCACTGCTACAAGTAAATTTAGGCATCACAGTATTATAATGTACTGTATGAAAGATGGATAACTTTCTTTTTAGATCTGCTAAAGAAAAAGTACTTATGAAAGTGTGCATCACGTCTATTGTCTCACCTGTTCGGAGTTTTCACGTGTGAGGAATTTAAGGTGTGTGACGGCAGGATACTTGTCCCTCCTGACCGGGTCGGTGGTGCATCGCATGACTAGCGAGGGCAGTAGCTCAGTGTCTATACGGCACTTTTCATTCACCACGCTTACGCACACTTTGTAGAACTGCACCGGAGAGGAGCTGCTGCCATCTGTGGCTGCCACGACTATGTTCCCGCCCCCCGTGAAGGCAATGTCAGCGAGGGCCACCCGACCTCTCAGCCTGCACAGGCTCTCGCTGGCCGTCAGCAGAGTACCATTGGGCTTCAACAATGAAACTGTGACCAGCCCACTCACCGTCACCGCTAACCAACCCTCCATGGGCTTCCCGCCAAATAGTGTAAGAGAAGGAGAGAACTTGACTCGGGAAAACTTCTCTCCAAAATTTGTAGAGCCAGACTGTACAACAACAAAGATAAGAGGAGTGTTAGTCATTAAATATAGGGTGAACTGTGTTTTGAGCTAGCAAGGAGATTTTCTTGCCTTTTCCACATGCAAAGCGAGTTTGACTCCATTGTGTAACCAGGAGAGGGCTATGATCGGGTCTCCGTCAATATAACTGGTCTGTGAGCACTCCCAGCTGTTCACCAGGTGCTCTGTCATCCCCCAACACTTGATCTGACCATCATCATCAGCAGATAGCAGCCTCGAACCTGGGCCATCACACCACACACACTCAGATTAATAAAAGGTGATCACTAGATATAGATTTTGCAGATTTAAAAACATGTTTTCCCATATTTAAAAAAAAAAAAAAAAAAAAAATGTACTAACCCTCATGACGTTCCAAACCTGTATAACTTACTCTCTTCCATGGATCATAGAAAAAGGAGACATTTTTACGAATTTCCATACAATGAAAGCAGACAATCTCTGGTCGCTATAAACTCAAAAACACACCATAAAAGTAGCCCATACAATTTGTGCAGTACATTCCAAGTCTTCTGAAGCCATACATAAGACATTTAAGGAATTTCAGGCATTATTAATTGATAAACTTCTGCTCCGCAATTCTTAACATGGGCAACTTTCATGGTACTTTTTTGATCTTTCTTGAGCTTGACAGCCACTGGTCAGGGTATGCTGTAAACCTGAACTGTGAATCTGCGAATAGCTGCAGGCCAGAAATCTCCGAATGGGGCAGGGTTACTCCAGAAGGGGGCGTGGTTGCGGCAACTCCAAAAGTGTCACTTCCACTCACGGTTAGGGAAAGGGTTAGGTAAGATGCGTGTGAAACCAGCAAAAACTAATTGCCTATTTTTAATTAATACTCTGGAAGAGTTAAGTAAAAAAAAAAAAAAAAAAAACTTTCTGCTAAAATTATATAGTTTTCTGTTGTGAATATTCAGTGTAGCGGTGTATGAAGCACCACCCACACAGAGGTCACTGCCAAACCAAGCAATTTCCTATTGGTCAACATGGCGAATTCGCCTGTCAAAGTTCACCAAACTTGAACTCCACGCAAAATACACAAGGGGAAATTCTTCGCCAACGAAATGTCCATCATGCGAAATTAACGACTGTGCGGATTCTCATGAAAATATTTATATTTCGCCCGCGGAATTTCGCCATGCGAAGAAAAATAGCAGAGTGAACGTTCTTCAAAAAAAAAATCTCCTTTTCTGTTCCATGGAAGAATGAATTAAATCATGTCAGGAAACACATGTTGTTTGGAACAACGTGACAGTGAGTAAATGATAACAGGATTGTTGTTTTTGGATGAACTATTAATTTAATCATGTCGACTGACCTGAATGGTCCCATTCCAGGCATGAAATGACTTCAGTATGACCAGAGTTGATAGAGTACACATCCCAGGGATGGTCAGTGTCAATGATGTGTATCATATGATTGAGATCTGCGGCAGAGAAAATGGTTAGTTAGAGCTGGTCTCTTATAGTAACGACTTTTTCCACTTGTGATTATGTTCTGAAAAATAATGTAGTTAATCACATACTGTACAGGCAGCTGTGGGTATCCTGGATGTAACTGAGTACCAGTTAACAGTGTATGTTTTTTTAATCAAGCTCATCATCTGACATTTATAACTCACAGCTAGATCTAGGGCAGATTTTCTTACCTTTGTCATCCTCCTCGTTTTTCGGATCAGTAGTGAAGGCGATGAGGTTTCTGCATGACCATGCGCACACCAGAGGGATAGATGGACAGTGGTTGCTTAGGGGTCTCTTCTCCCACTCACAAACATAAGCGATCTCCATCATATAATTAATTTAAATGCAGTTTAACAGCAATGATGTGTTTATAAAAAAACCTCTTTAACTGTGTAAAGAATCACCAAGTGTACTAAATCTTCGTTAGCCAACTAGAGTACAAAAAAAAAAAAAATTTAAAAAAAAATTAAAACCTACATGCTCCTTATTTTATGATGATACTGCATCTTAAGACAGAAATCGCTTGACATTTCGAAACCTTTTTGATCTATAATTATATTATCTACACTTGAAAACAAGCAGTTTCCTGAACATCTTTGCTCGTCGATTCTTTGCTGGTACAACTAATCTACAACCTGTCGCTCCCAACTGGACTGGAGGGGGATTACAGTTTATTATTATTATTATTTTTTATTTATTTTATTTTATTTAAGTAAGTAAATGTTTGTAATTAAAAAAATATGGATCGACATGATAGTGAATAAATGATGACAGAATTTATATTCTTGTGTGGACTATTCCTATAAAGTCTCTGACTGTTGAAAGTGAAAATAAATCATACTTGATGGATGAGGATGTTTTCTGTGTTTATCCAACATCACAGTCATCAGTACCTCAATGGTTATTTCATTTGGTCTTGGTGAGTTAACGTAGCTGACCTTTTTCATTCTGCTTTGATTTTTTAAGTTTAAGGATGATTTTGATGCAGCAAGAGGACTCTGCATTTACCTTAATGAGTACCCTGAGAATCTTAGAGTGGTTATATAGCTTCTCTGCAAAGTATTTTTCAATTTAGGGCAGACAGATTCATTACATTTGCATAATAGTTCACCCCAAAGGACAATTCTGGCATGATTTACTCACCCTCATGTTGCTCAAAACATATATGACTTAGCCTACTTTCTTTTGTGGAACACAAAAGAAGAAATGTGAAGAATTGTCACTTTTTTCATCAATATAATAAAAGTGAATAGTGACTCTGGGCTGTCAAGCCCCAAAAAGGACAAACACACACACACACACACACACACACACACACACACACACACACACACACACACCATAAAACCACTTTAGTCGTCGATAATACACTGTTTTCTAAGTCTTCGAGACACACAAGAACCAATTACGTTTGTTGTTATTGACATCCAGCCTGTTTCTGAGGTTGGAATGGCATACTACCATACTACTCATACTATGTCTCCCATAGAAACATATGGCAGATGTAGTAAGAGTAGTATGGGTAGTACGCCATTCCGAACTCAGCCTGTGCCCTATTTGATTTGGGAGGTGCATACTCAGTTTTAACAATGATTTGAGTGGAGGGGGGCCTGGGTAGCTCAGTGAGTAAAGACGCTGACTACCACCCCTGGAGTTGCGAGTTCGAAGTGCGAGTTCGAGTGTGAGGGCATGCTGAGTGACTCCAGCCAGGTCTCCTAAGCAACCAAATTGGCTCGGTTGCTAGGGAGGGTAGAGTCACATGGGGTAACCTCCTCATGGTTGCTATAATGTGGTTCGCTCTCTGTGGGGTGCGTGGTGAGTTGTGCATGGATGTTGCAGATAATGGCATCAAGCCTATTTCTCCGTGGTAATGCGCTCAACAAGCCACATGATAAGATGCGCGGATTGACGGTCTCAGACGTGGAGGCAACTGAGATTCGTCCACCGCCACCCGGATTGAGGCGAGTCACTACGCCACCACGAAGACTTAGAGCATATTAGAGGGCATTCCAAATTGGGGAGAAAAGGGGAGACAAAAAAACTATTATTTGAGTGGAAATCTTAAATTCAAGTTTGTTCATCACATAAATCAATCATATGACCTAAGAAGACTTGGAATATAGTACAAAATGTCATATCAACTTTTTTTGTTCTTTTTGGAGCTTGACAGCCCAGAGTCACAATTCATTTTCATTGTATAGCAAAAACATGTGTGACAATTCTTCAAATTTCTCCTTTTTTGTTCCACAGAAGAAAAAGTCACATTGTGACATAAGGGTGAGTAAATAATTACAGATTGTTTTTTTTGTTTTGTTTTTTTGCTTTAAGATAGATGCAGCACTTGATTAGGATTTATCTACAGTAAATTTGAAACATTCAGCATGCTCTAAAAATTTTATATTTAGTTTTTAGACATGCAGTCTAACGTTTATGCAGAAATGTTATTTATGGTCATATTCTGAAGAGATTAGACAAATAAATAATATTGTAAGAATGCTTAAAATATGAACTGCTTTAATAAAGAAGTGCATTATTTTTTTCTTGATCAAAAATGTTATGTTCTGTAGATCCTATTTTGAATTAGCTATTTCTGGGGTTACAATAACCACACTTTTTCAAGAAAAGGAATTCCAACATGTCATATACTTACAGAACAACTTTAATTTTGTAAAAGAGCATAAATGACTAAAACGCATAAGTGACAAATCGTAGCAGCTTTACTGACTAGCGCTTCCACTCTTCATTAATGAGATTCGTATAATTCGTTTAATAATTCTTTAAGACGTTTCGCCACTGTTAAAGAAAAGTAATGTTACAGCGTTAATCAGGGGAGCTAGAAGACATTTTTGGTACTAGACTAGTTTACATATTTTTAATTGAATTGAAACATATTTCCTAAATTATAAATTACAAATACAAATGATGAATTTGAATTTATATTGCGGAAAACGTATGTAAGTTTCTTTGAATAACATTAAATTATGTGGATTTATTCTACCGCCTGAAATCATGTGACTCAACCCGGAAGCGAGTTCAGAGTGGAAATTCTTGTCTTTCCTCATTAAGAGCTTCTTGCCTCTGCTCCCAAGTCCGCTTAGCTTTAGAAAATTGTGCTCTAAGGTTTTTGTCGTTACCATCGGATAGTTCTGGCGGGATATCGCCCTGTATCTTAGGCCATATTTAATCGAAGAGTGTCAGCATATGGGAGTTATGTAGGTATTTTGTTGACAAGTAAATTGAACTTCAAAGGAAGCTCGGCTAACCTGTTAGCTTACCACTATTAACAGACGTGTTGTGCGTGGAATTCAAATTCCTTCCGTTTAAACACTCAGTTGACCAGTCTGTGCCAGCTATGACTTCCAACCCAGAGTAAATGTTATTAGATTAAGAAATATGTGGTGTTTATGGTTATAACGCGTGAGTTAGCAGGTTTAGCTAGTTTGATTGGGTTGCCAGTGGAGATGCGAGAGGCCTGAGTTACATCTGCGGTACAAACTGCGTATAAAACAGACTTTAACAGCCTGGCATGCTCATCTGATTTTACAGATGAGCATGCTCTGATTCATTAGTGGATTGCATGTTTGTGGACTTGTGAAATGATAGGAGCAGAGGCAGCCGTGCTCATTACCATCTTTACAAAATTCAGCATATATAGGAGAGTTTTGTAGTGATATCTAAAAATCAGTCCCGAATTTGAGAACCAGGACCATCATCAGGATTTGCTGATGTTGTGCGATCGGCCTGCTCATCTGGATCTGCGCACATTGCTGTCTGCCTGACCTAAATTGGTCTTTCTCTGTATCAAGTTACTGTACTGTGACCACCATGTCCGACAACCAGGGAAATCTAAACAACAACGTCCCACTGAATAACAACATTAATGGAGGGCCGAACCGGATCCGGAATCCTGCGATGAATCAGAACCCGCTGATCAACGTGCGGGACAGACTTTTTCACGCATTATTCTTTAAGATGGCAGTCACATATGCCAGACTGTTTCCACCATCATTCAGAAGAATATTTGAGTTCCTGGTTCTATTAAAGGTAATATTTTTCTCGTGTCATTCTTCTGATTTTTTTAAACGTGTGTTGATCCATCACAGAAAACCCTACAACACTCTCAGTTTGACCTTAAGATGATGTGTGTGTTAATGCATGCATATCTGGTCTGTTCTGTTACGGGTGTCATGGTTATTAAACATGAGCATGGATGCTGGTCATCATCAGCATCATGTATTTGGCAACAATCCTCCCGTCAATCACTTTAGGTCTTGCCAATCAAGATTCCTTGTCTTATGGGGCAATGTCTTGGTTTATAAAACGACTGTCAAGGATACCTAATGTTGAGTGAAGCTCAAGTTATTGACTAAGCCGAACTCTGCTTAAGAAATAGAAAAGGAGTGGTCCATTTATTTCATATACCATTCTAGTTGTGGGACTGCAATATCTAATTCTGTAAAATATCTACAACCCCAATTCCGAAAAAGTTGGGACAGTATGAAAAATGCTAATAAAAACAAAAAAGTGATTTGTATATTATATTCACCCTTTGCTATATTGAAAGCACTACAACTACACATAATATGATGTTTTACCTTGTGAATTTAATTAATTATTATTTTTATTGTTTTTAAATGTACAGTCATTTCAAATCAGATGATTGCAACATGCTCCAAAAAAGTTGGGAAAGTCGAGTGTTTACCACTGTGAAACATAATTTCTTCTAATAACACTTAAGAATTTGGGCTCTGAAGACACAAGTTTGTTAAGTTTAGAAAGTGGAATCCCCCCCCCCCCCATTCATCCGTTATACAGGTCTATAGCTGCACAATTGTACAGGGTCTTCGTTGCCATCTAATCTGCTTCATAATGCGCCACACATTCTCAATTGGAGATGGTCAGAACTGCAGGCAGGCCAATCTAGCACCCACACTCTCTGCTTACACAGCCATACACTTGTAATCCGGGCAGTATGTGGTTTGAAGTTGTCCTGCAGGAAAATGCAGGGACGTCCTTGGGAAAAGACGGTGCTGGATGGCAGTATATGTTGCTCCAAAATTGGTACATATCTGTCAGCATTAATGGTGCCCTCACAGATGTGCGCATTACCCATGCCATGGGCACTGACACACCCCTGGCCCATACAGACACTGGCTTTTGGACCTGACACTGATAACAATGTGGATGGTCCTTTTCCTCTTTGGCCTGGAGAACACAACGGCTGTGTTTCTCAAAAACTATATGAAATGTGGACTCGTTGGACCGCAGTTCCACTGTTCTACTTTCCATCTAAAATGAGATTAAGCCCAGAGAAGTCGGCAGTGCTTCTGAACAGTGTTGATGTATGGCTTCTGCTTTGCGTAGCAAAGTCTTCACTTGCATCTGTGGATGCAGTGGCGAGTGGTGTTGACTAACAAAGGTTACTAAAGTAGTCCAAAACCCATGTTCATGATATCCACTACAGATGAATGATGTTTTTTAAGACAGTGACGTCTGAGGGATTGGAGATCACGTGCATTCAGAAGTGGTTTTCATCTTGCCCTTTACTCACATGAGATTTGACCATATTCCTTGAATCTTTTAACAATATTGTGCACTTTAGAGGGTGAAATGCCCAAACTCCTTCCAATTTGTCTTTAGGGAACATTGTTCTCAAAGTGCTGGATTATTTGCTGAAGCACCTTTTGGCAAAGTGACAAGTCTCGAATGATCCTTGCTCTTGAAGGACTAGGCTGTTTTTGGAGGCTCCTTATATACTATGACATGATTCCCTCACATATTTAACATCTCCTGTTTCACATCACCTTATTTCAACTCGTCAAATATGTTATTAGTCTTAAATTGACCCGTCTCAACTTTTTTGGAGCGTGTTGCAATCATCTGTTTTGAAATTACTGTACATCTAAAAAGAAATTCATAAGGAAAAATATCATATAATGTGTAGTTGTAGTGCTTTCAATATAGCAAAGGGTGAAAATAATTTACAAATCACTCCTTTTTGTTTTTATTAGCATTTTCATACTGTCCAAACTTTTTCGGAATAGTGGTTGTATAATTGGTTTGCACAGTTTTGTTTTTATTCAGTTTTGTGTCATGTGATCTGTTTGGCAGGCCTTGTTTATGCTTTTCATCCTGGCCTACATCCACATCGCCTTCTCACGTTCACCCATCAACTGCCTGGAGCATGTGCGGGAGAAATGGCCCCGTGACGGAATCCTGCGTGTGGAGATCCAGCGCAACTCCAGTCGAGCACCCATCTTCCTGCAGTTCTACGAAACGGAGGGAATCCAGGGACTGGTGAAGGAACAGGAAGAGGATGGAAATGTAGCCAGACAGCCAGTTATTCAGACAGATATTGAAGAGGAGGAGGAGATAACCATGGACATGTTCGACAACAGCACAGTACGGGTCAGTTTATTACACAGGAAGTTGAAAACAAGGATTGACATCTGGGCATTAAAGGAATAGTTCAAAATTATACTTCTGTCATTATTTACTCAACAACATATACCATGTTTTCTGACAGACATGGCCACTATGAACTAGTGTTTCCTGCAGAATTCCCATGCCATATTAATATATATATATATATATATATATATATATATATATATATATATATATATATATAAAACATTTTTTTTTATATAAAGTTAACCTTTTAAGCTCGGATGCTACACAGAAAAAATAATTATCAAAATATTAATAACTACAGTCTTGACCAACAAAAAATAGGTATCGTTTTAAAGCTTCTTTACAGTGCATGTAGGCATTATGACCAAAACTGAACAAGTGCTTTGAAATCAGAAATTTGAAATCAAAAGTGTTCCGTTTTGATAATTTATTAATAATTTTGCACTGTACATATTATTGTAATCGGTAAAAACTTCAAACTGATCAAATAGCCATGTGTCATATTTCGTTGGAAAGCTCGCAAAGAACAGAATACAACCAGCGTACTTGTTTTACTTGCAGAATATAGCGAGTAGTAGCTCAGTACATGTCTTTGTCATACATGTTACATGTAAATAGGTGTTGCTTGTAATCCACGTTTTCACTTATAACTTCAAATAAATAGAACATAAAATGTCACATATAATTACTTAGAGGAGGGGATTCCTTTTTCGCACGAGCCCACACAAAGTAATCAGATGCATAGATCATCTGGCTAAAAAACTGTTAGCTTTCCTGTATCAGATGACTTAATCAGAAATGATGTAGTACGTTGTCTAGCATCATGGAATGCTAAACAAATCGTATTAGGATTCAGATCGCTGCGACCAGAGTTGGAAGTCATCCAAATATGGGCAGAGAGGATTGTTCACTCTTATTATATATGGCCACCAGGAGATAGCGCCAAGTACACAGACTCAGTGATTGCTCAAATGATCCAGAATGGAACTGAATTAGATCTCGTTACTCATGCCTGCATGCTTTGGAGAGAGAGCGTACCTTTAGTAGGTATGTGCTGAACGACTAATTTCACTGACGTTTAAATAGAAATTTTAAATCGACTAGTCTCAAAAGAAACCAACCTTCAGAAAACAGTCAAAAACAATTTTTATGCAACCCATTTAAAACACTTGATCTATTCCAAATCCGAAGCTAAATTCCACTGAAAAAGGGCATTTATCTGTGACGTGCTCTCCTTGCATTATGATCATTGTACATTAAATATAGAACATGACATGCATTCACATTATTCAACATTAGCGATAGGCATATTTATTGGAAATAATTGAATGAATATTGCAGGACCAATAGAGCAACCCAGCCTGTTCTAAACGGAATTCACCACATAAAATTTACTTAACATATTAAAAGAGTCAGTACATTGTTGAAAATAATTAACAGGTAGGCTAAGCCAAATCTACGAGAGAAAAAGTATGCATTGAAAAGTTGCTCGTATTTCACGACGTGCAGTTGTGCATTAGACATTGATCTAATATAACAGCTGTTCGGTAAAGAAGGTTAAACAATAACAGTTACAATGTAAAAAAAAAAAAAAGTTGCCATAGGATAGAAAAAATAGGCCTGTGATGTAGCCTACAATAAACCTAATGTATTCTAAACATGACGTGTTTATTCTACAGAACAAAAGATAATTTAACCGTTAAGCAGTCGGCACCTCGTTGAAAATAATGTCATTTTCTAGGCTACTTGGAAGCATAACATTTTTTGATGAGCAAAATTAACACGTTAACATGTTCAGGTGAAAGACGGGACTTGACTCACCTGAGGCGGCTGTCCTGCACTTGAAAAAGCCTGCACAGCGGAAAAATAACGTACAAGCATGCACAGATTTAAAGAAGACTCAAATGTGAAAACATCCATAGGGACTTTCAAAAGTTTAGAAATCCGATTCCCGCACCACCACCGAAGTGATTAACTCAGCTTTGCTGAGTTTACTTTTCTAGCGAGAGGACATTTTCCTGAGGTGAAATGAAACTTTGTATCTGCTCCAGATATTCTCTTTTTGAAATATTTATATTATGAATTCTATTTAAAATGTTACATTAATATGACAGTAATTTAAGTGCAGCCTCTGTTAAAAATATAAAGCCAAATTTAAATGTGTAAAAATGATGATCTGTTTAATTGGGGAAGAATTAACCGACTAGTAATTCCAGTGTCGACTAGCAGCATCAGAACCGTTTAGTCGACTGGTCTCGCACATCCCTAACCTTTAGTCATTGTTGTATTTGCATGTGTAATTACTTCTTATGTACATTTATTATGTTTTATTTTTTGGAGAGGACACTTTGAATCCTTTTTGTACACAAGGTATAACATTGGGATAACATTGCTTTGTCGTATCAACACACAACTGGAAACAAAACAAGTTTTTCGGAGCTACCTTATTTGCACCCAAAAATATATCATGTCAAATCAGAAATATAAGAAAAATGATTTTTTTCAGCTGTTTCTTAGGCTGAGAGACTCATAATATATCATAATGAATATCATTAAAAACACTGAAAAGTTTTCTTTAAAATTATACCAAACAATTGACCCTCTTTTTTTTTTTGTTTTTTTTTTTGTAGCCTTTCATTTTGGGCATGCAATGAAACAAATCTTTAAAAACACATTAATATATATTAATAATATATATATATTATTAATAAGAAACTATGTTGCTTATTACAAAAGTAACTGTTTCAAAATGTATTTTTAAAGCACATTGTCATATGAACAACAAGTATAATGACTGATTTAAGCTTCACAAACCTTAAAGTACACAAAACAGTTCTTAATTCATTTCAAGTCAGTGATGACTGAAAGTAAAGACTCACAGTTCAGTGAGTCTGATGTTAATTCAGTAACCTCTCTGAATGATTTAGTGAGTTCATTCAGTGAAGACTGATTCAAACTGATAACTCTGAAGTTGGTGAGTTGTTTGTAGTGATTCATTAAAGAAGCGGTTCATAAGAGTAATTGTTTTGTGAATCGGGCTACACTAGTCACATTGTACAGTATGTTTGTTCTGAATGTAACACAACAAAATGACTATTTCATGGTACACACTCTTTATCTTATAACATTAAATTCAGACTGCAAACTCACAACTCGGCTAAAACATATTTTTTGCCGTGTCACTGCTGTATAATGGTGCAGGAAACACTGCTAAGAACTGTAGGATGGAAAAGAGGTGTGTGAAGATTCTTTAAAAAAATGTGACCAAGGGGGACCACATTGACAAGTGTTTTAATTTTTGGGTGAGCTATTCCTTTAAAATGTACCCTCCCTGTACAGATCTTTCTTAGTCATAGTGCTTCGCTCTCTCACACCCATGCAGTTTGAGCTGGACATTGAGCCACGTCTGAATCCATCGATGAATGGCGGTGTTCCGGGTGCTAGCCTGAATGAATCGCAGGATCTCTCCTACAGCCAAGCCCCCTCTAAAGGTATGCAGCCGCTGAGGGAGACTGTCTCCGAGATTGAGATGCTAACTCGAGCAGGTAAACATCTAAAAAATGCCCCAACCCGTAGCCATCTGATTCACTCCTCCTATTCCTCCTCTGTGAATTCATTCTCTCTCCTTCCTCTATCCAGTGCAGCCCTTCTCACTTCCCTTGGTCAGATTTTCTTTGTTCCCATTCTTTTTTTAATATCCAACCCTTTCCAAAGGTGACGTCTGCTACATCACATGGCTTCAGAATCAATCATCTTGGTCTGATATTAGATAAAATGACTTTGAAGCACATTTAGTGTACATTTCTACTCTTATTTACATACCCCTTGCAGAATCTGCAACATGTTTATCATGTAACCTTTTATGATATTTGTACTTGTCCTTGGTTTGTCCTGGCAGTTAAGATGACCACTGTTCTTGACAAAAAACCTCTGCAACCCGACCCGGACATGACGGGACCCGAGAAACCGTCGGGGTTTCATGACGGGTTCGGGTCAGTTATTCAAGTAGGACTTCGGGCACCCACGCTTTCGCTCACAGACATGCACGTACTGATGAGTTAGGGGCCGTTCACACCGAACGTGTTTTTGCATGCATCTGCTCTGTTTTACCATTGTTTCCTTATATAAACACATGCGGGACTAATGTCTTTTACTGTTGCATCGCGTCTCGCTGTTTCTTCAGTGTCTTGCGCAGGACCGGCACATTTTTAGACACTGTGCCAAGTTAAAAAGAATGTAATTTTTCTAAATGTTTGTCGAGACACCTGCATTCTATTTCATTTGTTGTGCTACATCTAGATTGTTTTTAGCGCAGGTGCCACAAAGATTCAACGTTCTGAACAAGTTCAAGATGCAAAGAGGTGACTGTTACATTGTTTAACATTATTCCAGATTGTTCTGCACCAAGCAGAGTTTCAGCGCTTGATAAACGGTCTGCTCTAGTGTACTGAGGGGCTGCTGTGCCTTGTTAAAACTGTGTGAGTTTACAGTTAAAACACTGTTACGAATGTTGCCTATGATGCTAACATAAAATACAGCCTATTGCAGCAGTACTTGCTAGGAGAAGAAATTAAAAATACAGTGAGCGATTCGTGTTTGTGCTTCTAATCACTGCTGCTTATCAAATCAATACATCAACCGATAAAGAATATTTTTTTAGATGAATTATTGAATTATATGTGAAGAAAGCAGAGTAAAATGAAATATTATGGTGTAGTGTGAAACTAATATATGTCTGGGGGCATGGATACTATTTTTCAGATGCAATGACATTAGCTAATCAGAACAGTGGGTGTTTACTTTCACAAATATTTAACCATTTTTGTGCAAAAAACTTTGATAACATTATAAGCTAACCTCAAGGAACATAATAATAATAATAAAAAGAAAATGTAAAAATCATTTCATGTCCCCTTTAAAGAGAATATCACGAGTCCAATACAAATTGAGCTCAATCGACAGCATTTGTGGCATAATGTTGATTATCACCATAAAAAAAGAAAAAAAAAAAGTCATGTCTCTAAAAATAGTAAAAATCAAGATTACAGTGAGGCACTTACAATGGATGTGAATGGGTTTGAAGGCTGAAATGTGAGGCTTTTCATTTTATAAAAACACATACATAAATTCTTCTGTTAAAACGTGTGTATTATTTGAGCTGTAAAGTTATTTAAATCATCATTTTGCATTTGTTGAGACCTATTGTAGACTAGTAGAACATGATATTGAGATCCTATTAAGTGACAAAAAGAAATGGATGAGATATGACAATTTGTCAAGAGATGAAAGAAGTGCTCTACATGATCTACAATCTGATAAAACAATTATAATTAAGCCAGCCGATAAAGGAGGCGCAATTGTCATTCAGAATATTGCTGACTATGTAAAGGAATGTGAAAGACAACTTTCAGATTTGGATTTTTACGGAAAATTACCAGGTGATCCGACTATGTTATTTAAAGATCAGATTCATTAAATTCTTGATTCACTCTTTCAATCTGGTGAGATTACTAAAAGGAACTTGATTCTCCTCCTGGCCGTCCAATAGTAGCAGGGATTGGCTCATTAACATCTTCAGTATCTACCTTTGTCGACTTTTTTATTAGACCATTTTGCAAAAAAAATGCCATCTTTTCTAAAGGGCACTAGCCATATGCTGTCTTTTATTGATTCAGTCAATCCTGTCCCTAATGATATTCTACTTGTATACATGGACTGAACATCAAAAGATACAAGTATACCACATAAGGAAGGCATTAAGTCCATGACTAATATGAATCAAAACGTAATGTTGATTCAGCTGCCTCTAATGAGTGTATTAACACCTTAACTGAAATTGTACTTTCTCACAATTATTTTATTTTTCAGAATGATTTCTTTATCCAACAAAGGGATGTGGCCATGGGGAGTGCATTTGCACCCTCTTTTGCAAACTTATATGTGGGTTTTTTGAAGAAAAGTTAATCTATTCACAGCATGATTTTAATGCTAATGTGTTGATTTGGAAGTGATATTTGGATGATTGCTGTGTTGAAGTGTTGAACAGCTTGACTCTTTCCACCAATACTTAAATAATTACTCTGAATATTTGAATTTTACCATGGATGTTGATCAGAACCAGATCAGTTTTCTAGATTTATGGATTGTAAAAGAAGGAAATTGGCCCCATTCTCTTCCATTGTGAGTGCCGTACTATAACCTCAATTTATTTTTTATTTTTTTTAAGAAAAGGACATATGAGTCATATATAATAATCCATTATTATTATACATATACTAAATCCATTTTTATGGTAATCTCAATATTATGCCACAAATGCTGTCGATTGATCTTAACTTATATTGCACCCTGCATGTTTCTTTTAGAACCAAATTTGTGTAAATGTTTGAGCAGGATAATTTGGGTAATTTCATTCATTATCTTGTCTTGTGTAATATACATAAATATCTGTTTTGCTGGGCAGTATTAAATAAATAAGAAAATAATATTTCTACAATTGCTAATTTTTCAAAAATGCTAAAATTTTTACAGATTCTGTAAGGTGTATGTAAACTTAAAAGCAAAACTTTATATTGGAATCCAAATTCATGCCGTTCCCAAACCCCATGTAATACTCGGATTCAGATATGTTAGCTGGGTGAGCTCTGTGACATGGTAAACTGTGCATTTGCCAGTACAGTGTTTTACAGTGTCACATCCTATGGTTTAAAAAAACAAAGAATTGATGGTGTTCACTCTTCTAGGCCTTGCATGTGTGCTGGAACTCTCTGAGAGGCCTGCTGTACATTCCTGTGGGTTTAAGCCTGTGGATTTTCTTCCTTTTATATTCTTTGTTTTAAAATATCAGGAAAAGAGCCTATAATTTGTTGTGTAATATATCATATACAGTATATCATATGATACATCATATACTTCATATATCATCCTCCAAATTATAATACAAATTTTAGGGATGAATTCTCAGAACTGCTTTCTGATTTGGTTTTAAAATATGATGAGATGATTATTTTCATTTTCATGTAGACAGGGCTGATGATCCTGTGGTTAACCATTTTTAAACATCACACAGTCTTTTAAATTGAAGCAGCATGTATCTGATCCAATGCATAATTGAGGTCACAGTTAGATCTTGTGTTTACTCTTGGATTAGTTCTGAGTAATTTGAAAATAAAGGACACTTTTATTTCAGATCATAAAAGCATTCTTTTTGACATTGTATTAACTACAGAGAAGAGGAAGACAAGTTGCTCCTATTAATCTCGTACTGTAACTCCAGAAATTCCTTTTTTTTTTTTTTTTTTAGCTTATTTTGATAACTGGGCTCACAATTCCAGCGCAACTGATAAGTTAAAATATTTCAATTATTTAGTTTAGTCATCAGTTATCCGTATTACAATGTGTGGAACAATTGGGTTGTAGGAAGATTTTGTTGGATTCTTTCTCACCTGTTTAAAAGCAGGATCTTTATAATATCAGTTGAAACCATCTAGTTGCCATACAGATGTTGTTCCTTTAAGACTTTTCAAGGAAGGTATTGGGACTTTAGGCCCTTCTTTGATGTCTATGCAAAATAGCTTGCTTGTGTCAGGATGTGTTCTAGAGGAGTTAAAGACTGTGATAGTTCAACCGCTTCTGAAGAATCCCTCATTAGATCCTTTGGTTGCAAATAACTACAGACAAATCTCAGAATTCTTTCATCTAAAAAATAACAGAGAAAGCAGTTGCTAAGCAACTATTAAAGGTAGTGAAGGATAACAATATTTTTGAGAAATTTCAGTCAGGTTTTAGAGAAAACCACATTACAGAAACTGCCCTTCTTAGGGTGACAAATGACTTACCGATGGCAGAGGAAGCCGGAGAGAGCTCCATTTTAGTGTTGCTTGATTTAGCTGCAGCGTTTGATACAGTTGATCATTCAGTATTAATCGAAACATTGAAGAGATGGGTGGGAATATCTGGGGCGGCTTTAGACTGGTTTGTTTCCTACTTGATGAATTGGAAATTTGTTGTCTGTTGGAGATAATTTGTCATCCTTTTCTTAAGTTAATTGTGGTGTTCCGCAAGGATCCCTGTTAGGGCCAATTTTGTTTTCACTATATATGGTGCCGCTTGATTCTGTGAATCGTAAATACAACATAAATTTTCATTGCTATGCAGACGACCTGCAGTTGTATTTGTTGTTGAATCCCAATGATCTTACTAATTTAAATGTTCTTCAAGCATGTATAGGATTTATAAAATATTGGATGGCATGCAATTTTCTTCAGTTCAAAACTGATAAAACAGAGGTTGTTACAATCGGTTATGATTCTAAAAAGAGTTAGATTGTGTCAGCACTTAGACAGGTGGTCCCAAATAAACAGCAGATGGTAAAACGTTTGGGAGTCTATTTTGATAATAATCAAAATTTTGAATATTATGCCCAGCAGTTAGTTCAGTCATGTTTTTATCAGTTAAGGAACATTTCAAAGGTTAGACATGTCTTGAGTTTCAAGGATACAGAGAAGCTTATACATGATTTTATTTCATCTCGCCTTTATTATTGTAATGCCCTGTTTTCAGTTTTAAATCAACACACTTTAGCACGGCTACAACCAGTGCAAAATGCTGCAGCTAGACTTTTGACACGAACTAGGTCTTTTAATCCGATTACTCCAGTTTTAGTTTCTTTGCATTGGCTACAAATCCACTTTATGGTTATTACATATTACACACAGGCATTACATGGGTTGGCGGCAAAATAAAAAAAAAAAAGAACTTTTAAGACCTTATGAAACAGACCTCTTAGATCTTGTTACGAGCTGTTGGCTGTTTCAAGATCTAGATACAAATCTAAAGGTGATAGAGCATTTGTAGTGAAGGCCCCACAATTATGGAACAGCCTGCCCTGGGATATTAGATCTGCTGAATCTGTGTCTGTTTTTAAGTCTTGTTTAAAAACTGATTTGTATAGACTGGCTTTTATTACTATGTGAATTTGTTGTGTTTTACTGTGTGTGTTTTTGATTTTGTGTTTTGTGAAGCACTTTGTGCTTAATCCTTAAAATGTGCTATAAAAATAAAATTAGTATTAAAAATGATCATAACCAAACCACACAGCCTAGACTGCTTTGAGGTTCTTCAGGCTGTCCAATAGGGTGTTGATGTTCTGATACTTGAGAGATTTACTTTCTCAATAAAATTGCACTTTGTAAATATGGTGCTTTCAATTACTCATCTCAAATATTAGGCCTACAAGTTACTTGGTGGAGAAGGTTGGATAGACTGTTTGAAATTAGGGATGTGCTTTTTGGTCATTTTGACTGCCCAAATACTAATATATTAGCAGGGGTTGGATGGGAGGTGATGGTCAAGTTCAGGTTTATAGGTCTGCTGTATTTATAGTTTTTTTTATTATTGTTGGTAAATATGTGTCAAATGGAGTATATGTGTCTTTTTACATTGTGCCACGTCTCAGTGCTTTTCTCAGCATTTCGTACTATGTACGTTTGTACCATGCTTTCAGTTCCATTCCGTTCCATCAGTTGCGCTCGATCTAGCTGATGTTGAACACAAGAACATATCCTGTGTGTGTGTCCCAATCATGTTGGGAGACACATTTTTCTGCCCCGGACTGAAAGTTACCATGTACTGTACAGTGTCCACGTGTAGTCGCTGTCTTAGCTCTAACCAAGGTACTGCCCAAAATACCACCGTAATGACATGATGACAATAATAATTAGGAACTTTTTTGAAGTTAAGGAAAAAATATTAAATATACAGGTTTAGTGGTATAAAGTGTGAATTTAATGAAACACTGTTAGCATTTATTGATACTTGTATATGTTTTTGTGTAGTGTGGCCACAAGAAGAGTATATCGTGGAATATTCTCTGGAGTACGGGTTCCTGCGGCTGTCTCAGGCCACACGTCAGCGGCTCAACATCCCAGTCATGGTGGTGACCCTGGGTGAGTACCTCACACCCTCCAGGAAAACCCCACAATGCTGTGTCATCATAACACAAGAAATACACATGAGATAAACTACTTATTCCTACTTAACTTTTTTAAGTAAATGCCTTTGTGGTGCATCAACAAAATCTTCACACGTCTTTTTGCCATATTCACCCTTATGACGTCACAAACTTGTATGACTTTTTTTTGTGGAAAACATATGAATATATTTTGATGGAGATACCAGGTGTTTTTGTAAATTAAGTCAATGAGGTTCAACAATTTCAAGCTTCAAAGAGGAAATAAAGGCTGCATAAAGGTAATCCATAAGACTCCAGTGGCTACGATTGGTCTTGGGTGAGAAACAGGCCAAAATTTAACTCCTTTTTCACTATAAATCTTGACATTGCAGTTTCCTAGGCGCAATCAGGATTTGAAGCTCGATTACACTTCCTCGCGCTTGACGCATGTGCAGAGCAAAAGGAAGTGTAACTATTCTTTTAATACTGCTGTATAGTAACCTGTCCGTGGGTTATCTGTAGACCCAATGAAGGATCAGTGCTTTGGAGATGGCTTCAGTCGCTTCCTCCTTGACGAATGCTTGGGTTATGACGACATCCTGATGTCCAGTGTGAAGGCTTTAGCAGAGAACGAAGAAAACAAAGGTGTGCTATTTCCTTAATGCTATGTCAGGACACATCTTAATGACATCACAACAGTAAATGTTTATGTTAGAGTATGGTTTGTTTGTATTCAGGGTTCCTGAGGAATGTGGTCTCAGGAGAGCACTACCGTTTTGTCAGTATGTGGATGGCCCGTACCTCCTACCTGGCAGCCTTTGTAATCATGGTTATATTTGTAAGTGTTTTCACTCTGCTGTAGTAGCCTTTTGTTGTAGAGAGTTTATTAGTAATGGATCATTTGATCCATTCAAGTACTGAAAGCTGAAGAAAGCCTATAAATACGTCAAGTTTCGTAAATACGTCAACAAATCAAATTTAAGCACCCATCAAAATAATTTGACTCTGACCTCTCTCTCTCTCTCTCTCTCTCTCTCTCTCTCTCTCTCTCTCTCTCTCTCTCTCAGACTCTGTCCGTGTCCATGCTGCTACGGTACTCGCATCACCAGATTTTTGTCTTTATAGGTGAGTTCATGGAAGCCTCTTATGCTCTCCGACTTTATCTTCACTACTTCAATAACATACACGATCTGTCTATAACACACTAAATGTCTCACAGTGTCCAGCGTCTCACATTAATGGAATTTTCCTCTGATTTCCTCTGTGCTCAGTGGATCTTCTCCAGATGCTGGAGATGAATATGACTATAGCTTTCCCTGCCGCCCCACTCCTCACTGTCATCCTGGCTCTCGTGGGTAAGTAAAACTCAACATTGGGATTCTGAAGTGCTTTTGAAATTCTGCTTTCATGTCTGTTTGTGTCTCTATTTGAATCATGTTGCAGTCTGATTTGTTACCCTGTAGAGGTGAATCTCAGAGTACCTTTTATAATCTGAATTATGGATAGCTCCTCTCTAAAATCGGAGTACAAAAGGATTTATTTTTTCATAATCTTATATTTTGGCTTTAGTCGTCATTGTTTTGCTGTGTATTTTTGTTTGAGTTTTTTTCCTTTTTTCCTCCTCTGGACATTTAAATGTGAAAAAGAGAGATGAAATTGCAATTAATATGAGGTATATAATTGCCAGCTGATTAGGGGTGTAATGATTCATCAATCTGGATTGATGCGTCAATCAAATCACCAACTATACAATGTATCGATTGAACGTTTTTTTTTAAGATGCACCTCTTTTTTTTTTTTATTCGCTTGACAGCCACATCCATATACATTTCTGTCAGGAGATGCAGCAACATAATGATATTCATCTTGCTTTATAAGCGCTAAATATGCTTCTCATGTGGGACATGGATTTGCACGGAGTGGCTGAAGCCTGAAGTTGCGCTGTGCTCTATCCGTGCACACGCGTCAACAGGGCTGCGAGCTCCGATGACAAAATAGTGAGCGGCTTACATGCGCGATTTAAATCGGGCTTCCCTCAATATTGTTGCGCATGCAACACGTTTGAATTGTACATGAGAATTTTCTATTTTAAAGTGCCATGGAGCGATTCAACCAATTCAAATGGCTAAACAGCCACGATATTCTGAACAGTGCTGACGAGGGTAAGAGAAACACCTGCTCTGCCCCAACATCAGTTACAAGACTTTTCACATCTACACATAAACATTCTTACTAACATTTATCACAGTAAACTGTAACAAAATCTTTAAGAACAACTGTGGAAGTTGTAGCCAAGAAAAAGCACGGATAGCACATTATCTCCTGTCGGAAACAAGTTGTGGGTATGTACGAATTTTGGATTGAAAGACTTGCTTGATTGTTGTAGAGATGACAAATTGTCACTGTAGTGTTTACCTCATTCCACAAGGCAATGAGCTGTCATAAAACTATTTATAATCTTATAAAACTGAAGTACCTTATTTTTTTGTCGATATCCCAATCTGGATACTGGATTTGCACTTATATTTCTTAAAATATTCAAATGATAATTTGGTTGCATTTGTGAGATAATAAAGGTTTCTAAATCGTATCGCGGCAGACTTTGAGATAAAAAATCGATATTCGATTAAGAGATTCGATATAAGATCTGATGATACTTGCAATTTACACCCCTACAGTTGATTGAGGTTATAATGACTTCACATACCACATGTTTTACAGGGTTTGCACAATTTCAGGGAGTTGAACATTTCTAAAGTGAATGTATATTTCTCTAGATATGATCAAATCTAAAATGCTCCATAGGCTAGAAACCACTCTGTGGAAAAGTTATGGAAATTCATTGGTCTAAAAGCTTGGGAATCCAGGTTTTATGAATCACAGTCAATATCAAAGGCTCGGTTTATGGCTTATGACTTCTTTTCAATCCTTTCTGTAGGAATGGAGGCCATCATGTCTGAGTTTTTCAATGACACAACCACTGCCTTCTACATTATCCTCATTGTTTGGTTGGCTGACCAATATGATGCCATCTGCTGCCACACCAACACGAGCAAACGCCATTGGCTCAGGTATGTTTTCAGTCTTTTCCTGTGCTGCTCTTCAGTTTGTTCAAGTGAGCTGCCCACCTAGGCAGCATTTTAAAGCACCTTTTGCCCACTTTTGACATGTAGGATAATCTAAAAGTTAAGCAGTAATATTATGCTGCCTTCGAAGATACTTTGTTTTAGCCTGATTCTAAGCTAGCATCATATGTAATCTCAGAATGCATTGCAACTTCAGCAAAATGCTAACATCAAACTATTGAAATCAGTTGAGTGTTTTGTGTGCTTCATGTGAGGAGTGCTATTGTGAGTAGACAGCAAAGCAGCTCCCTAGCTGTTGGAACAAAGCGTTTTCCTTTTTTTGTTCCATGCCCCACTTTTTTGTTACTTTGTGTGATTGTCATTTTGGCCCTTTTTACATCTGGTATCAAGATGCGTTTCCGATGATCCAATCACAAGTGGTCACGCGAGAAGCATCAGTGTTTACTAGGGATGCGGCAAATTTTTTTGTTTTATGCCATTTTCGGCCAAAAAATTTCACTGCGTCAACTAGAAAACATTGATGCTTCTCGTCTAAAATGAAATTTTTGGCCAAAAGAGAAGATTGCCTGAAAATAAAAACACTCCCATGGTGAAAAAGCATTGTTTATGTTGCACTTTACAGAATGGATGCACCAAAATGAACATTTTTGGCAGATACCAATTTTAACAAAAAAACTATAGGGCGATACCGATATTTTGGCACTTACCTTATTTTGTCATCAGATCACTGTTTTTCTAAGAATGCATAAAAAATGTATGAAGAGGTACAAAAGCTTTTGTACTGTTCTAACAATAAATCATTTCCAATATACATAATTTTCAACATCTCAGTAGTCAATGTCTGCTGGTTTCAAAGCGTTTTGGATTCTTTCCCTCATCATGTAGCCTATAGGTAAGTGCCACTTTCACAACTGTGATGTCTGTTTATGGGGGTTTTTTCCACATTAATGTGAGAA
Source organism: Myxocyprinus asiaticus (assembly GCF_019703515.2). Taxonomy (NCBI): domain Eukaryota; kingdom Metazoa; phylum Chordata; class Actinopteri; order Cypriniformes; family Catostomidae; genus Myxocyprinus; species Myxocyprinus asiaticus. The sequence continues at coordinate 19,061,323 of NC_059378.1, read as the reverse complement.
CAAGAAAGAATTAAATTTAAATATTACATGTTCTCAGGATTGCCAGCCCTTCTACATAGTGTGGCTATTATTATTTCTGGATTGTGCATTTGAATTAACAGAATTTTTACAAAGTATGTTACTGATTAAACAATAGTTTATAACCGATACGCTGATGGTTTTAATTTGGTCAATAATTGGCCGATAAATATAAGCAGGCAATACGTCACTGCATCCCTATTTTAAAGTCTACACCCCCAGTTAGTGCATTTAATAAAGAGCGTTTTACATTGCTCTATTGTGTGTGTCATGGTCGTTACTGTCAAGCTCCAATATAATATTAAGGAAGCATAAAAGCACCATTAAAGTAGTCTATATGAATAATGCATTATATTCAAAGTCTTTTGAAGCCATTCAGTAGTTTTGTGAATCGCAAAGGATGCGTTTAATAAGTAAATATATAGTCTGCATGCACATCGTGCTTCAGTGAATGAGCACTGCTCCGTTGTTGACACACACACATAGCATGCGCAGGGCTAATGATGGGCTCATGATGATGCTCTGCTTCCTGGAGGTTTCCACCAAAATAAAAGCCAGAGGCTTTTAAAGTTTAGAAATTATGACTGAAATTTTATTATTATTGAATAATATAACTATTATTTATTTATTTATTTTAATTTTCTCTCCTTTTCTCCCCAATTTGGAATACCCAATTCCCAATGTGCTGTAAGCCCTTGTGGTGGCGTAGTGACTCGCCTCAATCCGGTTGGCGGAGGACGAATCTCAGTTGCCTCCACATCTGAGACCGTCAGTCCTCGCATTTTATCACGTGGCTTGTTGAGTGTGTTACCGCGGAGACCTAGCGCATGTGGAGGCTTCACGCTATTCTCCACGGCATCCACGCACAACTCACCATGCGCCCCACCGAGAGCGAGAACCACATTATGGCGACCACAAGAAGGTTAACCCAACATGACTCTACCCACCTTAGCAACCGGGCCAATTGGTTGCTTAGGAAGCCTGACTGGAGTCACTCAGCACGCCCTGGATTGAACTTGCGACTCCAGGTGTGGTAGTCAGTGTTTTTACTTGCTGAGCTACCCAGGCCCCCACTTTAGTATTATTATTATTATTAACAATAATACTATATTACAAATTACAATAATATTTAGTAATGTGATATGCTATCACAACTAAAGTGAACACAAAAGAGATACACTCAAGTATCCATTCCACATTCCAGGTCCACATACAATGTAAAAAACAAACAAATATGACAATAGAACTGGCTTCATGTTCACTGAAGATTTTCACTGGAATCACTGTAAATTTCGCTGCTGCATTATACAGTAGAGTAGATAACAATGTAGGTGTTCTTAGTAGTCTACACATTTTTTTTCAAAGTCTACTCTATTTAATGATGACATGTGTAGTTATAGAAAAAGTGGTTTCGGTGCATTCCTAATAATATTTATAATTTGTTCAATTATTCCAAACAAAGTGTTATTTAAAATAATCATTTTCGTTTTGGTTTTCGGCACAGTGTTTCCAGAATATTCGATTTCGGCCAAGAATTTTCATTTTCGCGCATCACTGCCATTTATACCTGGTTGCTAAAATGTGTCTGGTGTGAACACTTGTGTTCGAATTTCAAGGGGAGGGTCTTTGATTTCATGACATCACTCACAACGTCAGTTTTTTACTGCATGATGCAAAACCACGTAAAAAGACAAATAAGGTGCAAAAAACATTATTGCATTAAAACAGACTTGTGTTGCCATATTCATGAGAAGGACCCCAGGTTCTCAAGCTATAGAAAAACAAATCTGACTTCACGTCGGCAGAAAAACGCTTCTGTGTTATGAGGAAAATAGTCATAAAAATAAAGAGAAAAAAACAAGCCAAGGTGAGAAATTATATGACATAATTTATTACATCATATAATAATATTTCTTTGTGAATGAAAATATATGTGGCAAATTGCAGTTTAGCTTTTTGCTTAACCCTCTGTTTTTGTTTTGAATTTTCAATTTTTTTTAAAATAATTTTTATTAGATGCCAATTCCATGACTGCTGCTTTCTCAATGGAAAAGTAGCTATAATGAACAAACATTTATTGTTCATTTTACTTGATTGTGTCATTATTACATCGCATAGTCTATCACGTTAGTGCAAAATAAACCCCAAGATGAGATGGCCAGATTGTTTTCCATTTGTCCGGTAAACTTTATAACTCCCAGACATGTTGGCCACCACCAAAATTTCTTTGTGGAAACTCTGGACGCGACATATCCAAAGCGAGATTCTTCAAAACCTCAAATGGAATGTGGGGTCGCATATGTTTTTGACTACTTCCATATGTGATTTCTGTGATCCGATCACAAAACTTTCCGGTATTTAGTGCTTAACACTTGTGATCGGATCACCCATAACACATCTTAATACAAGGTTTAAATGGGGTCTCTGTGGATATAATTTCTCAAAGGGATCTCTTGTGTTGCTTTTCAGATTCTTTTACCTGTATCACTTTGCCTTCTATGCATATCACTACCGCTTTAATGGTCAGTACAGCAGCCTGGCTCTGGTGACCTCTTGGCTCTTCATTCAGGTATCAGTAAGAGTCTTATTTGAACTTTTTTTTTTGTAAATGGTAAAGAATTTCATGACTCTAATGTTTTAATTGTTTGTAGTTTAAGAGCTTCTTTGTGTTTGTCTTCGGCAGCACTCAATGATCTATTTTTTCCACCACTACGAGCTGCCAGCCATCCTTCAGCAGATCCGGATCCAGGAGATGCTCCTTCAAAACCAGCAGGTGGGTCAAGGTAACCAGACAGCCCTGCAGGACAATCTCAACAACAATACTAGCACTGCAGCACCCGCTGGCCAGGCTAACGCAGCTGCTAACACTAATGGCCAGGATGGCCTAGCTGCTCATGACCAGCGTCAGCTTGAAACCCACAACGGCTTGGTAAACCCCAGTCTCCCCGTCGACCCATCCAGCTCCATCAGTGACCTTGACTGGATGGCCGAGATGGCCATTGGCCCAGAAGCTCTGGCCATTCCACATCTTGACAGCTCGCTCTTAGAGCCAGGAGGGATCCAGGAATTGCCAACGTCCAGCAAAGCTGCAGCGGAGCTGCAAAGTCTAATCACACCAGGAGAGAACCAGGGGAACATTAGCACAGCCAGCCCTTCTGCAGAAGATATGAAGTGCGCTCAGGGTCTGGGGCCCCCTGGTGGGGGAGGAGGGCTGATGGAGTCTGAAACGGATCCCTCTTCCTCCACAATGACCTCACACACAGACTGCAAAGTAGCAGACACGCATAATGGCACCACGGACTGGGACGGCAAGACCGAGAATGAAAACAAAAGCTTGCCAGACTCCCATTCTAACCTGGCTTGAGAGACGCACATGATCGCTCCCACTCAGAATGAATTAATTTATGCCTTTTGCTCTAGTCACCACCCCTCTATGTAAATTAATCCAGAAGGCATTATGAGGAAAAACTGTGATGGAGCATTATATAATTAAATCCTCAATCTCCGAAGGGAACGTGAGGAGGGTCGAAGCTGACTCAAGTAAATTCTTATTGAATTGTCAAATGATGCCATGTGTGAGGATGTGATCATTTGGAGAGTCTTTACATGTGATTGTTTTTGTTTTTTAGTGATTGAAACATTTTTTAATACAGGAAGTATTCAGCTTGCAAATGTGATGTATCGCTCAATTCTGGTACTTTTTGTGATTCCAAATGTGGGCGCTACAGGTATCAGTGGCCAGCACGGGAGACATTCATACTTTAGATCCAAATACACATCAGTGATCTGGCTTGTGCAAGCTTTATTTTGCCTTTATTTCCATTCCTCTAATGATAACATTAACTTGCTCTAATGGAAAATGCTGCCTACTTATAGTGGTGGAAATAAATTCAAATGAATTAATATGATGTTTAAGGGCTCACTATCTTCGTTCAGGTCTTGGACCCTAGTGAGCCACCAAAATGTTCTCTATGTAATTTGATATCCAGATTATGGCCTTCCAAGTATGATCTAAGATAGTAGTTGTTCATGGTCAGAGGGCATGCTTATTGGTGGCACTGCTATTGAAAAGAAGTGCACAAGGGGTGTTAGAACAGCTGGCAGCCAGTTTCAATATTATTATACCCAGAGAATTCTGCCACACGATACTTATTTAAAAATCTGTCCTGTTTAACAGAGGTCATTTCTTGTGGTTCTTCCTCATCAAGAGACATTTGTTCTCAAAGAGACTCTTAGTGGTTAGTTTAGACAGGTGTGTCATCTTTGCACAAATTCATCAGGAAGTCTTTGGCTTTAATTCAGGTCAAATCTGGCTTCAAGGGAGAGGGTGTGTGTAGGTATTGTCTTGTGCTTTTAAAACTGAATATTAACCCAGTATTTCCCTCTGAAGTACTTGGGGGTCAATAGCCTTACGAGATGCTTCAAAGCCAGCAAGTAAATTGTCATTGGATATAAAAGCAACTTAACTAAGGGTAAATGTGTTGTTTCTTTAACTGATATTATTTCTAATCAGCCTAACAATAAGATCCAGATTTCTTCAGATGTAAGCAGTGCAGGTCAGATGCGAGGAATTTTTTTCCATCTGTCTTGCAATGCTTCAAGGTCACTGATCCAGGAGATTCAGTTGTCTTTTCATATTCTGCTTTTGTATAAAGATTTCAACATGTAGGCAGCAATGTCAAGTTCAATATATTTCTGGTAGATTGGTTACAGTGGTTGCCCAATGACAACAGGTTTGTTGATCTCCATGACCATGTGTAAAAGAGACTACATTTACCTTCACTAAATGCTCCGTAAACCAGGAGATCAAATAACCATATCTGTTGTCGCATACAGTCTCTTTGACATATGACTGTGGTTGAAATAACACTATTGGGGAGAAGGGTGTTCTTTCAAAGGCTATGCAACAATATGGCAAGTTAAAGCCAGGCTCTGGATTTTTTTTTTTTTTTAATTGTGCAATATTTTGCGAGGTGCAGGTCTATCCAAGTCTGAAAGATTTTATGATCAGTTCCTCTTTTTTTTTTCTTCAATTTTTTTTCTGTCCTGTGCCTATTTGCCATTGTGAGAGGAAATGGACGATTGTAGTTTTTAGATCTAGTCATCTAGACAGAAACTGAAAAAAAGTATCTGAAAAAGATTTCGTCTCATTCAAATGTATTTAACTGTAACATTTAAAAAAAAAACTGCATAAAGAGACAAAATTAATTTCCACTCCTTTTTGTGGTTATTTTGGGTTTCTCTTATTGGTTCTAGAAACACGGCACCAGTCAAAAGTTTGGACACTTGACAAAATTAGTTTCTAATTATCTTAAATACCTTTTAATCTGAAGGATTATGTTAAAATGCTTGTAATTAGTTTTGCTGACAAATATAAATTGTGCTCATGGATGAATTTATTTCACAAAACAATTAAAGATTTTTTTAATGTTTGAGTTTGACCATATAGTGAAGGAAAAACAGCCAACAAGTGCCCAGCATACTGCATGTCAGTATTGCATTTCAGTTGGAGACCTTATGACATTGGTTTAGAGAATTCCCAAAAAATGCAGAGCTGTAATCTAACCAAAGGGTGGCTACTTGAAAGAAGCTAAAATGTAGGAGTGTTTTGATTTAACATCTTGTGGAAAAAGAGTTATAATAATGAGATTTTGAGTCCAAACTTTTGACTGGTAATGTATGTGAACTGAAATGTAGAAAACATTTTTTGTTTTTGCATTATTTGAGAACATTTTGTGTTGAACATCCTTGGATTTCCAGCTGAAAAACCCATCCTTCAGATCTTCCAAAAATCTTCCAAGATCAATGTCATTATAAATGTTAATCTCTTTTGAAGGTGAGGTCCTAAATGTATGTAATATCATAATCTAGAATTGTCACTAAAATCACATTGTACCAGAAATCAAGCTAGAAATATTAACTAGAGGTTAACTATGCATATAGATGATATTTGGTTTTGATTGCATCAAGAAAAGTGACTTATTTGATTTGAAATGATGTAGCGCTCAGTTAATGCAATTAACACCCATAAATACAGCCCTGAGCTGGATTATTTCAAGTAAGATGTCAAATTTATAAGATCAAGTTTATTTATTTTAACACAGAACTTAATTCAAACAGGCAACCTGGCCATTCAAATGTCAAACCTTATGTCAAACCTTCTAGAGAAAAAAAAGGGTCAATTAAAGGAAGGTTCTGGGTTGAATATAGCTTTTATCATCTGTGACATATCGATAACCAGAGACAATAATTTTGACTCGCCATTTAGTTCGGAAAAACAAGCAGATATCGCACTATAATATACATATGGAAATCAATAGGGAAAGGCATTCCAGCAGAAATGTGAAGCTCATATGTTTGTAAAAGCATTTATTTTAATTCTTCTGCACAAAAATGTTATTTGAGTTGTAAAGTTGTCTGAATCATCCTTTTAGAGTTGGAACAACTGTTCTAGTTGGATAAACTTGAAGGGTGTTACAAATCTAAGTCCTGTAGGTGGAGTTGGTTCCACGTAAACGGTACTTTGCGGGTAGTTACATTACGTTCTATTCTGGCATACTTGAGCGCTTTGTGTGAAAGTTACCAGGCTTTACAATTGAGTTGAAAAATTGGATATAACTTTGCACAGACAGAGTGGTAACTGCAATCCCTTGTCCCATAGACTTTAATTTTACTAGTTTTTACTAACAGAGGGACAGGTCAAAATTATTGTTTGTGGTTACTGACAGCATGCCACAGATGCTGTCCATAGAGCTTAACTTGTATTGAATATTCCTTAAACAATAGCAGTTTTCAGATCAGACACAAGCTTTAAAGTCATTGCCAAAGCGGCAAACACAAGGTCCTTTTTCTGCTTCTGACTCCATGATGAGGTCTCTGGTGCAGCATACTGTCAATTCAGGTTTTATTCTGTTCCTTATCCTGAACAGACATGAAAATAATAGTCGAAACAGCTTGGCAGAGGGAATGGACCTTCTTGGATGTGACTAAATTAAATTAGCTTGTATATCAGGCTGCTGAGAGGAAAGCATGGGCTTGCTGGTGCTTTCATCCTTATATTCTGCTCTGTAAGTCCTCAAACAACCCAATGATTTGAAAGAATCCCCAACCAGGCAGCTCCTAGTTTAACCAGTTGGGTTATGTGATGTTTAGAAAATAAGCCACATGAGGTCTTTTTAGCGTTATCATTAGCAAAACTGTACCAAAGGTCAGTGTTGCCTTAGCATGAAGCTTTTAAAAGATTCCACGTTTATATGAAAGTCTTTTGGAGGATACTGATAGAAAAACATGTCCTTTGTCATATTTCTTCCAGTCGTTTTGAGCATCACCTTTTCAAATCTGATGGCTCTTTGGTGAGGGCGGGGCAAATGGTAGCTGTAACTGTGGGCGGAGCCACTTTGGTCGCCGGGACTTCAGTGGCAGCCGACTGTTCCTTAGCCAGTGTAGTCTGAAGCTCCGCCCTGCGAGCCAAAGCGGCTTTTAATTGACCACGGATCTCCTCGATTTTTGCCTGGAGCTCCTCAAGCTCACCCTCTCTGGGGGGGCTTGAGGAACTCACCGAAGAGGTGGGCCGCTGAGCAACGGGCCCTCCATTTTCACACACCCTCGCCAACAGACTTCCTGCCCCAGAGCTGAACACAGAGGCAGTGCTACTCTGACCCCCCTCCGCCATGGCACGGGGGAGGAGACGGCGTGTGTTGAGGGACTCCAGGTTGAAATGGACCCTCTTGTCCTTGGAATCCTGTGGTGAATTGGTGCTTTCGTTGTTCCATCTGGCAAAGGCTCCAAGTGAAGCAGGTGGAGGTGGCGGATGTGGTTGAGCTTTCTGGATGTTACAACTGGGAAAAGAGAGCCAACATAAATTATTTGGGTCATTCCTACTCCTATATGTTAATATATTGGATAAAATGTTTTAATGCCACTGTTTTTAAAATTAAATTAGTTACTTTTCATTTGTCACAATATCAGATTTAAATGAACATGGTGGTGAATGTGTGAATTGCAATGTCCTTACTATGCACTTCTAAACTGATTATTTCGTAATCAATTTATAGGATTTTTTCCATACCCTCAATAACATCAGTTGATATGTCTGTCAAATATTAAATTCTGTTTGATAAAATATCAGAAATATTATCTACATTTCAAACGATGGTTAAAAATGTAAAAATTAACATGCAAGATAACTGTCAATCACAAACTTTAGCTATTTCCATCCTCATCCTGTTTGGTTCTATAATGGCATCCTGTTAATTTTCTTGCCACTGTGTAAATAATCACATGCCTAAGCTTGACCATAGCATATTTCTTAAAGTCTGGCCTTTATTTTTTTTTTTTTTTTAGAAATATTTCCTTAAAACAAGCATATTAATTTTTTTGTTTTGTTTTAGATGTTTACAGAGTTCAAAGGTATTGCATAATAGGAATGATCCATGCAGTATTCACACAAAAAAACATCCATCATTGCAAGATCCTCAGCTTGCACAGCAGTATTACAAGCAAAAAAAATTAACATTTAAAGTGCTTTGTTGTATGTTTACGCATTTATGGAGGAGAGGCATGATAATCATAATCCTGCTGTGATTAAATTGAAATGTAGATAGTAAAACAAAGTCAAAACCTTTTCTCTGCATTTGCCCGCTGTCGTTTCACATCCTCATAAGTCATGTTCAGAGCTCTGTGGATTTTCTGCCAAAAAAATGGAATTATCTCAGCAAGGGAGGAATGAGACAGATCAAAATCATGCTTTTAATTTTTAAAATCAATATTTTAGAGATGCCAATCACTGACTACACTTAGCATTAATCCCCCTCCCTCAGAGAAAGTAGCTTATAAGATCCTGAGAGATCAAGCACAGCTTACAAAAAGCTTTGCATTCATGAATAACGGACCCTTTCCATTCTTAAAGGTGTACTCAGTAATTTTTTCCTCATTAAAAAAGTTGAACTCCGAAAGACATGATTTATAATTTTGCAATATACAGTATGTTGGAAATCATGAGCACTCACATTAAAATGAAGACTCCAGTCATATCAGTAACCTTATAAAAGCTGTTTTATTCTACATGGAGGGGGTCCGAACATGGGGGCTGCCATGTTAGAATCACATGACAAGCCGAATACTACTCACTTAATCTCAGTAACCGTCCTGTTATTTGACACTTTCACTCATTGATTAAATAATCATCTCTGACTGTAAATACTAATAATAATTATATTTATCACACATATACAGTGAAATTTTTTTTTTTTTTTCACATATCCCAGCTAAGCTGGGGTCAGAGTGCAGGGTCAGCCATGATACAGCACCCCTGGAGCAGATAGGGTCAAGGGCCTTGCTCAGGGGCCCAACAGTGGCATCTTGGTGGTGCTGGGGTTTGAACCCCTGACCTTCTGCTCAGTAACCCAGAGCCTTAACCACTGAGCCACCACTGTTGCTGTCAGTCTGTGTGTCGTGTCTGTGTCCAAGATGACACAAAGACAAAAGTTACTGAGTGCACCCATTAGGCCTTTTCACACCAACTGAAAAAGCAAATCACAGAGGAATGGCACTTTCATAGCAAAAGCGAAATTATCAGAGTAGAACAAAGTCTTTCTAGCAAATCTCTGGCATAGAATTGGCAATTTATGCCAGTACAGGTTGTACAGCACTCAGAAGTGATCATCCCTATGCACATGAGTTGTATCGACTACTTATGGTGCTTTTGTTTTTGTTTTTTTGCCCATTATTGTATTATACACTTTCCAGAGAAGAACAGCCTAGAAGATGACACAATTTTCATTTCAGGTGAACTATCTCTTTAAAGAATTTTTTTTATTGTCAATTATTGGTTCAAGACACTTGTAATTTCTCCCAGATATCACACAGCAGTGAGCTCGGCTCCTGCCTCACCTGGCTGGTGTGAAGCCAGTATTTGAACTTCTGTTTGCGGCGGATATGTGGCAGAACCAGGCGATAGAAGGCGTGTTCTCCCACAAGAGTGAGTAAGGCCCCGGTCACACCCACACACAACAAAACAAACAACCCTGAGAAGTGACGGATGCCCATCTGCAGCGTCTAAAGAGAGAGAAAAACATAGGTGTGATTACAGTTCATGGCACATTAGATTATGAGCTATATTAACCATAATTACTAGCACAGTCATTCTCACAGGGCACACACTTCAAAAAGGTATTGAAAGTCATTCTGCGAGACATTAAAGACGAAGTCTGTAATTTGTCTGTGTGTGTTTAAATATTTTCTTTTCTCACAGCTTACTTTGCAGGGACAACATCCTCAAAAACAAGAACGTGTCCTGTGTTTTCTCAGCATATATCCTAGAGAGCACATGTAAAGTACATCTCCGAGATGTCTGTTTTAGATCTTTCCATCTGGAAAGCATCTTAGTCTAATAAACATCTGCTAAACATCTTAAAAAGATCAGATTTACTAACATTCTAAATCATAAACGTCTCAAAGACATCTGCTGAATGTCTTATTGACATCCGAGACATACATATTATAGACATATTGCAGATGAGCAAACAACCCTAAAAAATACGTCTTCCAGATGTAAATGCATTCTGACATCAAACAGACATCAGATGTCTATTTGATGTGTGTGTTTACATCTGGAAGGCTTTTTTTTTTATTATTATTTTTAATTAATTTATTTATTTTTTACGTTTTTTGCTAATCTGCAAAACGTCTAGTAGACGTTTGTCAATAAGTATGTCTCGGATGTCAATAAGACATTCAGCAGATGTCTTTAAGATGTTTATGGTTTAGAATGTTTGTAAATCTGATCTTTTTAAGATGTTTAGCAGATGTTTATTAGACTAAAACAGACATTTAAGAGATGTATGTGTGCTATCTGGGATATGATTAATTGCGATTAATTAATAGGCACATTATGTAATTAATTAAATTAAAAAATTGTATTGACACACAGCACCTCTGAGGAAAGATGTGTAATACAATACTTGCACACAGGAGGGCAGTATAATACTGACTGACATTTCATTAGACGTGTAAGACTGCGAGAGCAACATGTCTTTTTTCTATAGAGAATTTCTTATACAATACATCAACAAACACAGCAACTCCAGACGAGAATAAAAATATGAAGGAAAGTTCAAACTTTCATCTGTGTTTTGACCGGAGGGCACAAGTGAGTGAAAGAGACACTTTTCATGGTAGAGAAACTTTTCTTATCTACAGTACAGTACCCTGTGTTCATAAAGCAGGTAAAGTCAGATTCATTGGGTATTTTACTGATCCACATGCAGCAATTCAAACCTGTAAATCGTTATAATGGCCACCACATACTACTAAACATTTCTGAGAAATAGCACATTCTGTTAGTACTTAAAGAGATAGCTCACCTAAAAATGAAAATTCTGTAATCTTTTACACATCCTCATGTCATTCCAAAGCAAAATGTCCACGCTGCTATTTTCCATACATTGAAAATTAATGGTGGCCGCTACTTTCAGGGCAGGATTTTCAGTGAATAATGATTTACATTTTAGTCTGTTCCTCACAAAAAGCTATCACATGGCTTAAGAAGATCCACTTTCATTTTATGGAAGAAAGCAGCTTGGACATCTCCTTTGGTCTACCATGGAAAAAAACAAGGTCAAATGGGTTTGGGACAACATAAGGGTGAGTAAATGATGACAGAATTTTCATTTTTGAGTGAACTATCCCTGTAAAGGTGAGCAGACATGTTCACTTGTGCACAAAACCGAGTGTATCTGGCGTAGGTTTTAACCAGCTCACAGTGCTTTGTCCTCATGTTCTTGTCCCTCTGTGAGCCTCTGATGCCACAGAGCACCAAGATTTGAAATGGAAATGAGGAATAATCTTTTCTGCTCAGGCTATGTTAATTTTCACCCTGAAATAAAAAAAATAAAATAAAATTAAAAAAAACAGGCCCTGCTTCAAGCATAAAGCATTCCCCAGCACTGAGAAATCTGTATTTATGGAGAGAGGGATAGTCTGGCCTCTTTATTTATTCTACTGGAATCTGTAATGGATGTCAAAAAGCCTCACACAGCTTTTACCTATCAGCACGCTCTGAAAGTGTCATTTACTCTGGAATCTTCTAAGGGTTTTTGCAGATCCTGCACACCACTGACAGCACAGGAGATCATGGCATGAGATAAGTTAGTGAAGGTACTGAGCCAAATCAATATGTAAAAAGAAATGAAGCTCCTGTGCAACTGAAGGCTAAAGCAAATATCTCTTACTCACATTAGCCTGACAGACTTAAAGGGATGTTGAGGAAATTCTAAGCATTTGAACTCTCTATTGGCCATCTCTTGAATGACAGGATGGTGTTACAAACTTCACCTCATTAACTTTTGCCCTGTTCTTTTATTGGAAAGTCATACAAAGGGAAGGCACTGTAAGTTCCACCCCAAGAGCTTTGTTTGATTGAAAAACACATTAAGTAGTTAATTACACAGTTATGGAATTCAGTAGTCATTGACTGTCTCAAGATTCTGGTTTACACTACTGTAATAAAGGTGTAAATAAAATACAGTATATGTCTTCCGGAATGGCACAGGTAGGAACTGAGTAAGACATAAAGATCTAATGTGCATTTAAAAGAGTCAGTTCACCCAAAAATGAAAAATTCTGTCATCAATTACTTACCCTCATGTTGTTCCAAACCTATTTCTTCCGTGGAACACAGAAGGAGATGCCTAACATCGGGGACTAAAAATGGGGTTGCAACAACAAAAGGGTGAGAATTTAGATTTTTGGGTTTACTATCCCTTAAAAAAAACATTTTCTTAAACAAGTGTTTTATGTGTACATGTACAGTTCTCGGGTGTAAATTAACAGTTTAAGTGGTTCATTACATTAATTGATTAATGTTTTAAAAAATCAATATAAAAGTACAGCTCACACAAAATTTACGTGACTCTAATAAGACAATAAAATAGCTCAAATGTATGAGATCAGAATGTGACACCGCCAACTATGAATTTATTACATGGTTCTAATCCGGTTAAAAGGATTGAAAGATATAGGAATAAATAAATATATTTATTCATTCATTACTATTCAAACTAAAAGATCTTAAAATTCAGATTTTAGGGCCAACCCTGAAGATTTGTCACAATGTACCTTTTTAAATTTTCTGCAATTTGACTGAATACTGCTCACCTCTGTAACAATGAAGACTCTCTTCCCACACGGCACAACCTTGTACCATTTGTCATGCAGCATGTCCATGTAGCCATCAGACTTGTAGCGACTGATGAACTCAGATATGTTGGAAGTGAGCAGTGAGTTCTGAGGCAGTCCAATCCCGTAACCTGAGAATGAAAATCTCCCTATTAACCCTTAAATGCATGAGTGTGTTGCCAAATATTATTACATACCTCAGGTCTTTAGCAACCCGGCACGTATATATACTGTGTGTGTGTGTGTGTGTGTGTGTGTGTGTGTGTGTATATATATATATATATATATATATATATATATATATATATATATATATATATATATATATAGTGCCAAGAAAAGTATGTGAACCCTTTAGAATTAGCTGGTTTTCTGCATTAATTGGTCATAAAATGTGATCTCATCCTCATTAAAGTCACAAGTATAGACAAAGAACAATGTGCTTAAGCTAACAACACACAAACAATTATAATATTTCATGACTTTATTGAACACATCCTATTAGTGCTGTGGAAAATGTAAGTGAGCCCCTAGGGTTACACACACACACAAAAAAAGTAATTAGAGTCAGGAGTTGGCAAACCTGGCATCCAATTAATGAAACGAGATTGGAGGTGTGGGTTAGAGCTTCTTTAACTTATAAAAATCACTCAAACATTTTGAGTGTGTTATTCACAAGAAACATCTGCTGATGTGGACCATGCCTCACAAAAAAGAGATTTTAGAAGACCTACAATCAAGAATTGTTTCTTTGCATAAAGCTGGAAAGGGTTACAAAGTCATCTCGAAGAGTTTAGATATTCATCTGTTCACAGTTAGACAAATTGTCTATAAATGGAGACAATTTAGTACCATGGCTACTCTCCCTAGAAGTGCCCGTCCAGCCAAGCTGACTCACCACAGAATGCTCAGTGAGGTAAAAAGAACCCTAGAGCAACAGCTAAAGACTTTGAAGACTAAAATTACTGGAACTGGTTAACATCTCTGTTCATGAGTCTACTGTATGGAAAACATTAAACCGGCATGAAGCCGCTTATTTCCAACAAAAACTTTGCTGTGTGCCTGAAGTTTGCCAAAGACCACCTTGACACTCCACAATGCTACTGGGAAAATGTTTTGTGGACTTATGAAAGTAAGGTTGAATTGTTTGGGAAGAACACGCAGCACTACGCATGCTGTAAAAAGGGTACTGCTTACAACATGAAACATCATCCCAACGGTGAAGTATGCTGGCACTCATGCACTTATTGAGTGTAAATAAATAGCATAGCCCTATTGTACTGTTCATGTGTTAAACTGGCTATATTTTACTTTTACTTGCTTCTTTGTCAAATAGCAATATCAAATGTAAAACAAGTCAATCGCTGAAACAACAGCGCCACCTTGAAAAAAAATGTCATTTATAAAGTTTATTTGTACATACATATGGGATATTAATAATTCATCATCGTTGCACTGTATGAATATATTACTAATTTGTCTTGAAATAAAGAAATAGATATCCTGTGATAGTAAACTACATAGATAATTATGGAAGTACAAGTATATTTCGACACTATTACAAATCTCGAGTCACTAACGAACCTATACACTTTTTGTAACTAAGCAGTTAGAAAAAGATATATAATTATTTTTTATTTTTATTTTTTATTTTTGTTATACTATTCATACTGTAAGAGAAAGATTGAGGAATACTAAAGTATTTTATTTACTAAATAAAAAAATGGATGAGGTAAAGGGGTGGAATGAGGTCTTGGGTCACAAAAGACCCGAGGTATGCATGTAAGACTTAATAATCTTGAATCCAGACAGTCCAATTCATCAAAACAATTTCTTTAAAAAGTTCAGTGTGTTATAGGGAACAACATCATTATGTGCCCATTGAGCTGATTTAATGGATGGATGGGGGGAAACAAATGTATGATAAACAGCAAATGTCCTGATATTTCATGTTTTGAAGTCAATCAGTGATGCCTGAAAAATGCCATACACGACCCACAGTTATTTCTCTACTCTATACCACTGCTAAATTTTTGACTCTCGAATACTCTCTTCGAGTCTTGATGGTATTATTTTTGCCTTTATGCTGATCTTTTACTTTCCATTACTTCTCTTTGATGTCACTAATGAAACATGCAAATGAAACTTCATGAATAAAATGACATCTTAGAGGAATGTGAATAAAACAGACTCTTCTCTTAAAAGAACAGTTCACCTAAAAAAAAAATTCTGTCATTATTTACTTGCCCTCATTTAATTTCATGTTGTTTGTTTGTTCCATGGAACACAAAATGTGAAGAATATCCTGGAGACTGGGCTGTCAAGCTCCAAAATTACAAAAAAAGCACCATTAAAAAAGTATTTAATTTTTTTTCCTATATGACAATGTTCTATATTCCAAGTCTTATGAAGTCATACTATAGCTTTGTGTGAGGAAAAGACCGAAATGGGAATTGTTATTTACTGAAAATCTTGCCCTCTGCCTTAGCTCTCAAATCAAATACGGTGGCATTACTTGCATTGCATCATGTATGTTTCTCACACATAGTTATCAAATGTCTTCAGAAGTCTTGGACTATAGCCCAAGAACTACATGCACAATACTTTAATGGTACTATTCTGTCATTTTAGAGCTTTACACCCACAGTCTGCTTTTATTTTTAATATTTGGAAAAGAGCGACTAGGATATTCTTCAAAAATGCACTTTTTGTGTACGAGTTTAGAACGACATCAGTATAAGTAAATGATTACATAATTTTCATCTGTGGGTGAACTATTCCTTTAAACTGTGTCAGGAATTGCACAAATTATGTCAAAATTGGTAACAAAAAAAAGTGAAGGCAAGGATGAAGATGAAGTGACAGGAGGGGTGTGTCGCATCAGAGGTGAGTTATGATATGGGTGGGGTTTAAGAGTCCTATTGATAGACCAGCATTGCCAGTGGAAGACAGGCAAGTCAGTACATGTATGGGGGATGAATTGACATAAGACATTGGATGACAGGCATATGGTAATTAACACAGCAAAGAGCAAGGCATGAGTTGGGAGAGGCCTGATACACAGAACATCAATTAATATAGGGAAATATCAAATATAAGGAGCAAATATAATATTTGGACCAATCAGTGGGATGTTAACCTTGAGCTTTCTGCAGAAAATCTGTCACTCACTGGCCCCCCCGGTCCCTAACTGGCTGACAGATTGCAGATATTCAAATGCTGACATCTACGCATTTCATTGCTGCCAAGCTGCAGCATGCACACGCACAAACACTTTCACACCCTCTCCAGCATGCTAATCATCATTTGACACAATATGGCATAAATACAACAGAAATATCTGTTGTACATATCCAAAACATCACTCAACATCATTCTAAAAAATCAACAGCACCCCTTTGCCTCCATAAATACCAAGCAATCTGATGTAACAAATAATTAAAGGATGAGATCTATCTGCTAAATCAGTAGTTCTCAACAGCAACACAAACCAGATTTGACATTGAAATCAAATGGCGACCCAAAATTGTGGTTGGCTCAAATCTTGTTCATACTCGTTGCAGGTGAAACAGTATTTTATGTAGTTGGTGTCATCATTTCTTTTACCTTGCATAATTTTTTTTCATGGTTTTTTAAGGATGTGAGCACGTCACACAATCTGCCCATGTTGGCCAAGTGACAGAATATGAAGTTGTGCAAAAATAAAACTATATGGAAAAAAAGTGTTTATCTACTTCAAAAATGGACAAGCCTGTTTATTTTGCTGTCTTAACACTGCCCATTAATATTGTTCATTGAAGTTTATTATTTGCATTTAGAAATGTTTTGCCCTGCTGACCACAACCATTTCAGTACCTGCAACTCATTTTAGGGTCGCAACTAAACTGTTAAGCTCTAAAGCATGCAAATTAGTATATTACACACAATATGGTATAAATACAGAGATAACTATTGTACATATCCAAGAGATCATTAAACATCTTGCTTGAAAATCTTCAGTGCCACTCTGCTTCCCTGAGCAATTTGATAGTGTCCCAAATAATTTGGCACTATTTGCAGGCAGAATTGAAGGACAAGACCTGTCTGCTAAATTACAGCAATGCATGAGACCATGCTTATTAATCTATAAAAAACATGCAGAACAATGCCCTGCATGGACACCCAGAGCAACACAAAATAGTCAATGCAGTGAGGGAATGAACAGACATGAGAAATGAGACAACAGACATATGTTAATTAACACTGAGGAACAGGGAGCGAGCTCAATTAGCCTAGACGCCTAGCTGAGGGTCAGGCCTGGAAATGAAGAAATCATAGACTGAACCAAAATTATTTTATACAATTTTGTTTAACTGTTCCCTCCCCAACATCTTTTTCTTCCAGCAAACCCTTTCCTGCTGCCTTTGGGAAAGATCTTTGCTTCCTGTATGCAGCTCAGGAAAAGAGCCCAGGTTTGCATTTAAATTGGCTTCCCCACTAGAATGCATGACAGCAGGAAAGAGGCCAAGTTTACTTTTCTGCGCTTTTCTTTTGTGGATTTGTCAGTAAACTCAAAAACATGCATATGGGCAGTTTGGATACTTCCTGCAAAGTTTTAGCTCTCTCTATGTCACTCCAACATAGTTTTTCATATTTCAAATGTCAGTCAGCTTGTTTTCTTCATGCCCAGGGCAAAATCAAACATTAATCTGCCTCTTGTCTTCACACACTGATCAATATATCTGTACATGATTCTCAAGAGTTCTTAAAGGTACACTAAGTAATATTTTATTTCATATTTTTGTTTTGCTCTAGGACATCTATAATATCTGGAAAGCATTGACTTTATTAAAATATTTTTGATATTGCTTGCAAATCAATTTATTTAGTCAGAATACTACTACTACTTATTTTGAATGGCCGCCAATGAAGTAAGATGCTCTTTGCCAGCATTATGCTGTAGTTATGGTATCTACCAGTAGGGGCTAACTGTCAGAGGTAACCGGCTAAACCTTGACTCCTTAGTTTAGCTGACCAATACAACAGTGGTCAAAGCAAGGTTTTAGGTTACAGAAATAGCCTGTTCACAGTAAGGATGTGCACAAGTAATCAATTAATTGAGTACTCGGTCAGCTTTAAATATATGACTAGAAAAAACTCTAATAGAATATTGCAATTTGATTTTTTCTTTGTGCCTTTGCCTGCCTTGGGCAACACTGAAACTGCTTCTCTCATCTAAATCTTACAGTTAGTTCTGTCAAAAAGAACATTCTGGCATTATTTAAAGAGACTGTATCACATCAGAAGACTTGGAAAGTATGTTTCTATGTGTGAGTGCAATTTTGTTTTCATTTTTTTTTTTTTTTTAAGTTTTGAATCTAGATCTTGTTGTTTATGCATATAGCAAATTTTTTCATAAGAAAAACAGCTTCGAAAGTTGAAGGTTGAACTTAAATTGTAAATTTCAAGTATCGATTACTCGTTTTTTATGTGTTAGAGTACTCGACTACAAAATTACTCAAAATGCCCATCCCTAGTTCACAATTCATTCCACAACTGAAAGTGTCTGATAATTGGCAGGTTAATGAGACAAAGTAGTATTCGACAGATCATGTGATCTCAACATGGTGGCTGATAAGGGGGTATGACTGATAAGACTGGAGTCTTCACCTTTTGCAAGAGTAAATCATTTTAAACATCTGTCAGATGTACTAATAATTTCTTTATGTTTAAAGCTTTAAAATTACTTAGTGTACCTTTAATATCACTGGCCCTGCTATTAATTAAAACATTTAAACTGAGCTGCACAATTTGTCCAGTAAATTAAAAAATAACTGTCTTACCTTCAATAGCAAACGGTTTACCAACTGTTAGCAGCTTGCAGTCAGCATCAATGGACACCTCATAGTCCAACAGGGCTTTGTCCATGATAAAAGCATCAAGTTGAGGTGGATCTGTCCTTCACAACATAAAAAGAGGGTGGGCTACAAAACTACACACACTCTGTCACACTCTGTCTCATTAAACATGCACAGTATGATTTTCATAAGTCAGATTGTGCATCTCATTCGGGTGCAAATGGAACATAGACATCATTTGTCTGAGCTAAATGTTCATAAACTGCAGCGGCAACCATAAATCTGCAGCTACACTAAACCAGATGAATGCTGAATGGAGCCCGAAAAGGACATTTAATAGACAGTGACACCTTAAGGGCATTGGCCCACCCTTACTTAATTTACAGATAATAAAACGTCATTTATCAAAAAGTTTGCCAAGAGGGAATTGTAAGTTATACAAATTCAGCAGCACAGCTTGTGGTTGGCAAGAACTCTTCTTGTTTATGTTTTTATAAATTATGTAGTAACATTAAAAACTTTGGAGACTAAGAATAAAAATTAAGTTAAATGCTTTTACAACTGATAACGTTAATGTAAATGAACTAAATTATTCCTAATGTTTCTACAAGATGCACATTATATTGTGAACTCTTTAGTTACAGTTGTCCCTATTACCTGAATAAATATGTAAATTATTTAACATTAAGTTAACATTAATTTACCACGGAGCACATCTAGGTGTCCTTACTGATGTTATTCAAGTTAACTGGGGAACGACAGCTGACACATACAGTAGCTAAATCCAAAGCGCGCACTTTTTATGTTACTTTATGATTTGGATTAGGCCAAAAAAAAAAAATAAAAAAAATATATATATACTTCTCTCTTCTCTGGGTACCTGTTATCACTATTATAAGTGCCCCGGTAATTATGCAATTTAAAACTATCCAAACACACATGATTTCCACAGATGTACTTTAGAAAAGACCAACTTGCCTAATATTTTGACAGAGGGCAAAAGTTGCTAATGTATGATTGTTCAGTGAACCACTTTATATAAGGTGTCTTTAAGATGTTCTTAAAGGAATACTCCGGGTTCAATACAAGTTAAGCTTAATGAACAGCATTTGTGGCATAATGTTGATTACCACAAAAAATTATTTCGACTCATCCCTCCTTTTCTTTAAAAAAAAAAAAAAAAGACAAAATCTGGGCTAAAGTAAGGGACTTACAATGGAAGCGAATGGGGCCAATTTGAAAGGGTTTGAAGACAGAAATGTGAAATACATAAAAGCAATTACATTAATTATTCTGTTACAGTTTCTCAAAAATGTTTACACATTTCTCCAAACTATAATCAATGCTTTCAAAACACAGCCAATGAAACAGACATTCAAATTTGCAGAACAATTCAATTTTACTGCATAATGAAGCAATGTATTATTTTCTGATAACGCATTTATAAAAACTAAATACATCAAAACTAAAGATGTTCTATCGTCTCTATTGAATTCATTACATTTTCAGCTATAGACACACAAATCTACTACTGAAATAACACATTAATCATAAAAATCCACAATAAAGAGCTTTTTTCCATGTGTTTTTGTACAATTTCTAGTTGTTCCTGCTCTTCCTCCAGAACGAGGATGAGGAAGTTTACTGTTATAAAATAAATAATAAAATAGCAGTTTTGCTATTGTCAGGGTTTGTGAAGGGAAGAGACAAGAGAGTGAGGATCCAAACGCAGAACTTTAATTATAAACAAAAGAAGAGGATACAACGAAGAAGGTAAAAAAAAACTTAAAAGCAGTATGCTGGCTTACAGCACTCTACATACAAACAAGAATCGACACTGGAACAAGGAACAAGAGGATATATGTACACTCAAGGGCTAACAAGACGACGAGGAACATCTGTGATACAATTAGGGCAAAGGACAGGAAGACTATAAAACTAAGAGTCTCTTGGGGGAAAACATAGGAATGACGTGGCTTGAGGAATGGAGTGGGGTCCGGAGGCCAGGGAGGTGGCTCTAGGAAGGGAGTGGGGTCCGGAGGCCTTGGAGGAGGCCTGGGCTGTGGAACAGGGATTGGAGTCTCTGGAGAATGAGCTGCAGGAGGCAAAGGCACAGGGGGCAGAGCTGCAGGAGGCAGAGGCTCAAGAGGCTGAGCCACAGGAAGTTCAGGGTGCGGTGCCACAGAAGGCTCAAAAGGCAGAGCAGCTGGAAGTTCAGGGACAGGAGGCTCAAAAGGCTGAGCCGCAGGAAGTTCAGTGGGCAGTGCTGCAAAAGGCGGAGCCACAGGAGGCAGAGCCGCAGGAGTCTCATAAGGTGTATTGCTCGGAGCCACGGAGAGCTCAGTGGGTGGAGTGCTCTGAGGGCGGGGCCATGGAGAGCAGAGCCACAGAAGACTCGGGAGGAGGAGTGGGTGGAGCCGCAGGAGGAGGAGTGGCTGATATAGGAGCGGGCAGAGCCGCAGGAGAGGAGTGGGCGGAGCCACAGGAGGAGGAGCGGCTGAAGGGGGAGTGGGCAGAGCCGCAGGAGGAGGAGCTGCTGGAGCCATGGAAGACTCAGAGGGCAGAGCCATGGAGGACTCAAGAGGGCGGAGACATGGAAGACTGAAGAATGCGGAAGGAGTCTCAGGAGAAGGAGTGGGAAGCAGAAGGGCCTCCGTCGAGGGGGTTTCCGGAACCACCGGAGCTAGGAGCAGAGGGGCCTCCGTCAAGGGGGTCTCCAGAACCACCGGAGCTAGGAGCAGAGGGGCCTCCGTCGAGGGGGTCTCCAGAACCACCGGAGCTAGGAGCAGAGGGGCCTCCATCAAGGGGGTCTCCGGAACCACCGGAGCTAGGAGCAGCATGCTTGGAACCACCGAGGAAGGGACCATTGTAGTAGAGAGCAGAAGGTCAGTCCCTATCATGTTAGCGATGAAATCCTGAAGAGACAGACGATCACACTCTAAAGGGACCAACTTCCTCACAGGGCCATTCAGTCCAAACCAGAACATAGTTCTGAGGGATCTCTCATTTCAGTTCAATTGAGCAGCCAGATTCTAAAAATTTAAGCTGTACTCAGCTGCAGGAGTGGACCCTTGGGAAAGCCGCTCAATCTGTACTGCTGGATCCATAATCCTGGTCGGTTCTTCTGTCAGGGTTTGTGAAGGGAAAAGACGAGAGAGTGAGGATCCAAACTCAGAACTTTAATTATAAACAAAATAAGAGGATACAACGAAGAAGGTAAACATAAACTCAACAGCAGTATGCTGGCTTACAATGCTCTACATACAAACAAGAACCGACACTGGAACAAGGAACAAGAGGACACTCAAGGGCTAAAAAGATTACAAGAACCACCTGTGAAACAATTAGGGCAAAGGACAGGAAGACCAGAAAAACTTAAAACTAAGAGTCTCTTGGGGGAAAACAAAGGAATGACATGACAGCTATATTGTATGGACCTACTGTACGTAAAACGGCATTGTTAGCACAGATGGTAATGGACATTGACTATGGCATGCAGGCCAATGCCATTCCTCCCTCTTCTTTTTTGTTGAGACTGAAGTCACAGTAGATCTGCTCACATTAGGCCGAACATTTTGTGTGTCTCAGAGAGACTGTGATTCATAACATGATCAATTATTATAATAACAATTATACAATTATAGACCATTTGAGCCTCGTCTGTGTCTTCTTTACTCTACTCTTCCATCCTGCTGTCCTCTTTCAGTCTGCTCGCCATCATTACACCATATCCATTTGGTGTTTCCTCAACTCTTTCAGTGTTCACCCCTGAAAGAGCTGAGAAAACCTTCCCCTTTTCTTACCCATTACCAACACAGCAGATATCAATATGAAGGCATTTTGCAACCTGATATGTGCATTGAAAATATGACTTTAATTTTGTTGTCTGTGTTAACTGTTTTGAAAGCCTCAATCATGGATCAGAGAAATTTGAGTGCAGTGTTTCGAGAAAATTATGAAAATCAAGAAATATTTGCAACCAGTTTAAGACAATTACAAAGTATTCAGATGCTTTGTTAATTGTTTTGAGAGCAGTGACCTGAGTTTGGACAACTGTAAAACTCATGTATTATCTGAGCTGTAAAGATGTTTACATCCTAATTTTTACAGTCATTTTAGGGTTTGTTAACATTACACCGTCATGGCAATGAAGTTGTAAAATTGGCTATACCTTTACACAGAAAAGGTTAGTATGCAATTTGATCACACAAATCATGCTAACACAAATATTGTTTATGTTTTGTGGCTATACTTTTTAAATAGTGAGTAGTTTAACATTTACGGATTGGCCCCATTCACTTCCACACTGTAAAAAAATTTAGTGTGAATTTACAGTACATATCTGGCTACTAGTTACATGACTTTCATAGTATATTTTACAGTAGTATTTCTACAGTTTATTAAAATAAAAAAAACACCTGTATAGTGTGACTTCACATTGAACAGCACCAAGAAATTAATGTAATGTAGCAGTGCTGCATTGCAGAATCACAATGATCATCTGTATTTTTATTTATCTACAGTGTTTGTTAATTGTCACCATCATTTAGATTTGTATGCTGAGCGTTGATATCTTGCGTGCCTGATTGACAACTTATGATATAAAGTTAATGAGCGATAAAACCAAATAATATTATAGCCTAGCTTATCAAACATCCCTTCCTCATTGTTCATTTAAAATTATACTATTTCTTTACTTTCAAATGAATTATCTGGTGTCATTTAAATGTCATGGTCCAATATTAAGTCAACCACTGAATTTCTCCATACATTACAATACAAACAATTGTGTTCTTAAACACAATTGCACCAACTGGGAGAAATTTAATTAGAAATAAATAAGATAAGGTCTTATAATCCAAAGGGAACACTAAACACCATAATGGTGACTTCAAACGAAACCATTTTCCTATAAAGCAGTGCAATATTCAAGTGTATTTTTTCACAGTAATTTGTTGTGTTGTGACAGAATATGACCTATCCTGCATTCATTTTACAGAAAAATATTGAAAACAGTATTTTATTGTGAGAAATTACTGTTAAATCTTGTAAAATCCTGGCAATTTTTTACAGTGCATTATAAGCGTCTCACTGTAACCCAGATTTTTGCTTTTTTATGAAAGGAGGTGCAAGTGAAAATACATTTTTGTGATTATAAATATTATGCCACAAATGCTGTCGATTGAGCTTAATTTGTATTGAACCTGGAATATTCCTTTAAGGATTTAATAAAATGTACTTATTATGTACATACTGTTTGTGTTGTTTCATTGTACTTGCATTTAAAGTACCTGCATTTAATTACATATATAGTTACACTGTTACCCTTAATCCCTAATCCCAAACCTGACACTACCCCAACCATTACCCATACCTCAACCTCAGTAGCAACCTAATATAAAGTGGGTCCTTGGTCAGTAATGCTTTTACGGTGGGGCTTAGTGAGACATTATACTTTAGATAAACCTCCCATGGTAATGGGGAAAACAAGAATTTTTAGAAGGATTTTTAATCCACCTTCTTCTGTCCTTTTGCTCTCCTTTTTTGTTGTAGACCAGAATAAATATATAAATAAATAAACAAAAACACACACTTTACTACTTGGTATGTGTGTGACAGACTGTGGTATTGCAGCTGGCAGGAATCAACAAACCGCTCGCCTGCCGGGCAGCTCTGAGAGGGAATCTCAGACCTTAGAATCGCAGAGTAGAGTTGGAGCAGAGTGGTTATGGAATGCTTTGAGCAGGGAGGGGATATTGCTGTTACTCCAATCCGCTCACATACTCTGATCCCTAGGGAGGACTCCTACAGAACTTTCTTGAGATTGAGCATGCACACTGACATTGTAATAAATATGGTCTAACTACTGCTTGAATTATTTATCAATACGCACCAATCAATGTTCCATGTGTTATAAATTTCAAGCCGTGCTAATAGTGTTTGGCAATATGACTATACTTGAGGCACTTGCTGCCATCTGCTAGCTGGGTGCATTCTGTTGGGTAAATTGATCTCTTACTTGAGAGTGGCAACACCATCGGGTGTGGTGGGCTCGTTGAATTTCAGCATATACTCGTGCATCTCAGGAAAACTCTTTTTCATGTAATCCTCTGCACTGCTCTCCCGAACTGTGCCAAATCGGAATCCCTGAGATGGGTGATGGAGCTGTGGGCCAAGGGCAGAGAATGTTGTGAAAACCATATACTGTATTATTAAAGTTAAATCATAAATTAATAAATTATAGCATAAAACACAAGATGAGGTAAATTTCAAATAACTGCTGTTAATTAATTTTAGAGAGCTGTCTCTTAAAGGGGCCATATCATTAGAAATAAAATGATCTTTTGAAATATTACTATTATAAACTAGTATTGTAACTAGGGATGTCAAAATTACTGGTACTTTGGTACCAAGTCGATACAAAAAAATAAAAATAAATAAATACTGTAATGTGCAAAAGTTTTAGGCACTTGTGAAAAATGTTGCATAGTGAGGATATCTTCAAAAATAATGCCATAAATAGTTTTCATTTATCAATTAACATCATACAAAGTCCAGTAAACATAATCAAACTAAATCAATATTTGGTGTGGCCACCTTTGCATTCAAACATCCCCAATTCTCCTAGGTACAGCTGGACACAGTTTTTCTTGGTTGTTGGCAGATAGGATGTACCAAGCTTCTTGGAGAATTCACCACAGTTCTTCAATCTATTTAGTCTGTCTCAATTGCTTCTGTCTCTTCATGTAATCCCAGACTGACTCGATGTTCAGTGGGGGGCACTGTGGGGGCAATGCCATCTCTTGCAGAGCACCCTGCTCTTCTATTCTAATCTTTTCTATTTGCAAAAGTAATGTTTGGGAGTCTAAAATTTATTTTTCCTATTGATACACTAAAGCTGAAGATTATGACAAATGTTTTTGTGAAACATCTTAAGTGCCTAAAACTTTTGCACAGTACTGTACATAATTATACCAGTGTTTCTGCAGTACTGGTAATACAGAGTACCGACTCAATTCGGTACCCGTGCACTGTTTGACTGACGGCTGTTTTCAAATGCTCACTTGCTTTTTTGATTGCATGCTCTCTTACTCCTTTTACACCAAAATGCTGCTGATTATGGTGTCAGAGCCTAGAACTGAGAAGTTATCAGAAGAAAAGCAATCATGCCTCGCGGTAAATGCGGTCATGTGGCAGCACATATGAATGGTCAAAATGCCAATCAGATGCAGTATTATTGAGCATTATACTTTGTGGTGGCTTTAATTAATTATTTGCATCAATATTTAACATTTTAAATAGGCTAAAGGAGTGTGTTCAATAGCATATTACCTAATTTTGCTCGAGTATCGAAATAGGTATCAGTGTCAATGTCCCTGATCATTTCAGCCCAACGTTAAAGGTGCTGTAAGCCATTTTTTTGAATATCATGCATTACATTTCCCTACTATGACAGATTCCACTGAAATGGTGTTCTGAGAAATCAAACATGTATCTGTTGGCAGCTGTAGGCTCTGTAAATAGCAACAAAAGAGTCTGCTCTATACTTTTTAAGTCAATCGCAAAACTAGTAAATCCGAAACGCTGTCTGCATGTGAATTATTCTTCTGGTCCAGATTTGAGAGAGGGTGAGGAAAAAACATTGATTAATTATTATAGCCAGCAGCATATCATCCTGCAGCTCTTGCCTGGTTACCCACTGATGCTAAGCAGGGTTGATCCTGGCTAGTACCTGTAGGGAAGACCTCCTAGGGAAAACTACAGTTGCTGCTGGTAAAGGTATTAGGGAGGTCAGCAGGGGGTGCTCACCCTGTGGTCTGTGTGGGTCCTAATTCCCCAGTATAGTAATGGGGAAGCTATACTGTAAAAAAGCACCATCTTTTGGATGAAACGTTAAACCGAAGTCCTGACTCTCTGTGGACATTAAAAATCCCAGGGCACTTTGGCCTCTATGCATCATGGCTTCCTAATAATCCCCTATATATATGAATTGGCTACAATGCTGTACTGTGGGGGCCATTCTGGTGCAGTACGGCTGCCGTCATATCATCCAGGAGGATGCTGCACACTGGTGGTGGTTGAGGAGTTTTCCAAAACACTTTGTAAAGCACTTTGAGTGTCTAGAAAAGTGCTATATAAATGTAAGGAATTATTATATAATTTATTTATTATTAAAGTTTTAATTGGACCTCAGCGTAAAAGAATTATGATATGACCCCATTTAAAGAGAAGACAAAAACATGGCAATGTTGGATCCTAGTGGTCATTTCTACAGTATGTAACAAAGCAAAATCACTGATATTCAAAGGACTCTCAAAAGATCTCACCTTTGCATCATGTATTCCAGAGAGCTCCTCAAAGGTCTTTTCCCCAACCATGACTGCAGCCAGGTTTGCAGTGTAACTCGACAAAACCAGCAAACAAAAAATGGCCCACAGGTTCATCAGGAAACGTCCAGTCCAGCACTTGGGCGTCTTACTGGAGACTGTGCGACCAAAGAGTATGGCGTAGCAGAGGTTAAGGGCTGAGGAGTAAGAGAAGACCTTCACACGGTTACGTCCATGCGGTGTCATGCCAAAGGGACTTTTCCATTCGTAGAGGGTGAGGAAGAGTGCTGTAATGTGCAATGCCACAAAGATGCCCATCCACATGGACCAATGCAAAGGCCACATGAAGGCTCCGATGGGTGCGGCCGTGTCTTTACTCCGTACCAGTATTCCCAAACTCGTGGAAAAGAATGGACTGGTGAAGTCTATCACTTTACTACGCGCTGAGTTGATGCTGAAGCTGGTAACAGCCATATCAGCCACTCCACTCAGCAGGTCACCCACCAACCCTGTCCACTGGCCACCCTTGAGTGCCCCGTATTTACCGTCCCCCACTATGTACAGGTCAAACTCGAAGTTCATGTCCTCTGCCAGTTTCTCCAGCAGATCAATACAATATCCATAGCAACACTTGCTGTAATCTGGTGGCAAGAAACTGTTGTTACCTTGTGCCCGCTCGGCATATAAGTGGTCCAGGGTTTCCGAGCTGTTGGTTCCTGCATCCAGACAGTATTGCCCTGCGGGGCAGTTCCCATCCTCATCTACCTCTCGAGTGAACACAAATGGGTGTTCCACTAGTGTGACCACACGTACACGGCTTCCCGACACTGGAAAGCCCGCCCGCCATCTCTGTCCCTCCCTGCCCATTTGGCCCTCCGTGCGTTGACGGGGGGACAAGTCCTGCCACAATCCCTGCTCCTCTACATCCAACTTACCACCTTCCCAGCTGCCCACCGTCACCCACGTGGGCTGACCAACGGCATCACGGCGCAAGCTCCAAATGTGGAACCTCTGAGAGGTGAGTACACGAGAGAGGTTACGCTGAACGATGACAGAACCCGTCAGCCCAACAAAGGATGTGTTGGAGAGGAACCTGAGGGTGAGAGAAGACAAAAGTCAGCACGAAAAAGTTCTGGACCACATTGAGGCTTATACTAGCCAAGACAACCCACTTAGATAGGAAGAGGCAATTTCAGAGACAAGAAAACAATGCAGAATCTAAAATTCAGCTTGTGAATATTTCATTTACTTGCTACTATGTCCCATAAACAAAACTCTGAAGGGCGAAATGACTAAAAAGTTGCACCACTTTTGAATGTGGTATTTCAACACTTGAGTCCTGCATCTTATTCACTAACCACCCGCAGTCTAGTTTAAGCAGGGGCAATCAGTGCTAAAATAGCGCTGTGTCTTGATTATTTAAACTAAGTCATTGTCATTCATTTCCGCGCATACACGCCTCCTTTCATTCACAAAATGTTGTGCTATTTGCCTGGTGCAATAAACATCATGCTATTATGGCTTCAAGAAAAGGCGGTAAACTAAATGTTATTGCAAAGAGATGTTTGTGTAAATCTTCTATTGATAATGAGAGCAGTAATTCATCAAATAATCATCAAATGATTTAGAAGGGCGTTATAACCTGACACATATCCAGACAGGCACTTTTGTCACGTTAAAGAGATGATTCAGCAATCTGGATCACAGTAGTGGAGTGATACTGTACAGTCCCGGCAGGTGTGCCAGATCGCAGTTGTAGCTACACCCTCCATAACAGAGCACTGAAAACCAGTCCGCAAGATCTGAATTGCACTCTGCATTTTGTGTTCACACTTTTATCAGACGCAATTCATTCTTTGTGAATTCCCCGCTGAGTTTCTGTCAAAGATTTGATTCCACTTAAATAAATCAAATCAATCTATCAACCTGATACCTTTTAAAAATAACTTTCCACAATGAAAAAAGTGGTAACCTGCAATTTGGACCTCAAGGATATATTTCTACTTGATCTAATCCATAAAAATTACTTTTGTTGGTGTATTCAAATTTGTCAGGTTAAAAAAAAATTTTTTTCAACAGGATTCAACATGGCGGCAAGCTGAACGCATGCATTCTGTTTCAGCTTCCACACAATTAGGCAAATAATAAATCAATAACAGCCTCACTGTGTTTAATATAGACCAGCTCTGCACCTAAGTTGTCTCCAAAATCTCTAAAACACAATGATATCGCACACAACCAAGAAAAAACTGGGAAATCAAGGATGATTCTAGCTAGCATGTTAAGCAAAAGCAAAGCAGCTAATGTTAATGAGAGCAAAATATGGAAGGCAACTTTATAAACACCATCTTTAGTATGAGGGAAGATGTATCATCAAAATTCAAGGGGATCCTCTTGGCTTAATATCAATATCAACTTATCAATAAGTTTGCCAACAGGATGACAGCTGCAGGAACAACAAATAAAAAATGTTGAGGATCAGGCATAAATGTTGCAGTATACTGTGGCAATTCTTAACCAATAGGTGAATCTGCTTCGCACTAAATTGGAGGATCAAAAAAAATGAAGCCATTGCAATAACTTCCTTCTCACTAATCAACTGGAAGACGCTGAGGGTTTGGATATGATAAACTTTTTAGAACAATTGCTGTCTTAAGTTTTGGGAGCGATCTGCTTCCTAACCACATACAGGGCTGAAGAGATCGCAACTTGGCCAGGATCCTCATTATATGCTTCTTTGCTACAAAGAATATTCAAAACTGTTTGAATCAAAGGGAAGGCAATATACGGCAAATAAGAAGTGGATATTCTTTCAGGATATTGGGAGAGAGACACACGCTAACGCTAAAGTTCCCTATCTGTCACTCACTCGACGTTGGTGTCGATGTAGTGACACTAGGGGTCACTCTTGGGAGCCAGAGACACCTCTGGTCTTTGATAAAAGGCCAATGAAAATTGGCGAGTGGTATTTGCATGCCACTCCCCCGAACATACGGGTATAAAAGGAACTGGTATGCAACCACTCATTCAGATTTTCTCTTCGGAGCCGAACGGTCGTGCTCACTGAGCTGAATACTACTGTTCATTCACCTCTGCTGGATCTGACGGCGCATTTCAGCGGCTTCTCCCTCCTCTGCACTGGTGCACTGCAGAGAATGCCCCTGGGCGCTTCGGCAGAAAAACTAGAGAGTATATTTTCTGAAAGAGCATTTTTCCCCTCTAAAAGAGTATATATTTCTCTAAAAGAGCGCACACATGGAACGTCTTTTTAAAGACGCGTCTTTTTAAAGATGTTCTTCCAATTGTGTGTTATTCCTGGTTGTGCTCGTTATCTCTCACCTTCTAACGGTCACGATCACTGTCTTTCATGTCTGGGCACTGCTCACGCGGAGACAGCGTTCGTGGATGGTCATGTTCTCATTGCGAGAATATGTCCATGGCAACGTTGCGGTCGCGGCTCGCCTTCGTAAGAAAGCGAGCCACCCCAGAGGCTCCCGCCTTGGTCCTTTTACCCACGGGTTTGAGGCCAGCGTGGCTAGCACTGGGGGCGATTTGGGGATCCCAATGTGACCGCCTCCGCCGGGTATCCCCCCACGGACCTCCCATTCCCCAGCACGCTCATCTGCCCCGATCGGGCTTCCGGGTGAGTCCGCCGGCTCGTCTCACGGCGAGTTCGACCTCTTATTCGGAGCCCGCGAAAGTAATGAGCTCTCGAGCACAGCATCGGAGAGCGGGCTCGTCCAGTCGGAAGCCTCAGCTGGGCTCCTCCCTTCGGGGTCGATCGCCCAGTCACAGGCTGACGCGGAGATGACGACATGCTTTCCCGGGCAGCCGCGAGCGTCGGTTAGAGTGGATTTCACCGCTCTTCCCTGAACCCTCGCGGCTCGGTGATTGGTTCCTGGGCTCGCAGTGCCGCTCAAAGCCACGCCCCGCCCCCGTTCCTTTCTTCCCGGAAGTGCATGAAGAGCTGACAAGGTCATGGGAGGCACTTTTTACTGCCCGGTCCCGATCTTTTCAGCTTCCCCGCTCTCACTACCCTCGATGGTGGGGTGGCCAAGGGTTATTCGGCAATCCCCCGGTGGATAAAGGCACTCGTGGTGCACCTATGCCCGCAGAGCGCCGCCACCTGGCGTGGGTGCCCAAAGCCCCCGTCCAAGGCCTGTAGGTTTATGTCGTCTCTGACGGCCAAGGCCTACGGTGCCGCCGGACAAGCTGCCTCCACCCTGCACGCCATGGCTCTCCTGCAAGTCCGCCAAGGCGCTAAAGGAACTGCACGAGGGTAGTTCAGCCCCAGGATTGATGCAGGAACTGTGCTCGGCGACCGACCTCACTCTCCGAGCGACGGAGGTTACGGCGCGGTCTCTCGGGTGGACGATGGCCACACTAGTGGTCCAGGAGTGCCACCTTTAGCTCAACCTGGTCGAGATGGGTGAGGCCGACAAGACAAGATTCCTTGCTGCCCCCATTTCCCAGGCGGGCCTATTCGGCGACACCGTCAAGGACTTTGCCCAGCAGTTCTCGATGGTAGAGCAGTAGATGGATGCTAGCCGGCATATCCTGCCCCGGCGCGGCTCAAGATCCCGCACCCCATCTACTCATCGCCAAGGGCGTCCCCCTGCGGTGACTGCACCGGCTCCGCCGCAGCCCGCCCCTTCGGCCCGGCCCCGGCGTGGAGCCCACCGCAGGAAGCAGACGCCACCCGTCTCGCAGCCGCCCAGAACCCGTGTAAAGCTTCAAAGCGCCCTTGAGACGGGCGACCCAGGGACAACGAAACCTGCTGCTCTGGAGCTGGTAAGCAGATCTTCATCTTTTTGTTACCTTTTACATTTAATTGCGCTGCATGCCCAAGTGGCTGCAGTACTCAAGAGCTCATCAAGAGTGGTTTCCTTGTTCCCTGGGTCACGTATCCGGTGTGTACGGCTGGCATCATGACCACCGTCCACCACTCCATTTGGCAGGTTGGCGCTCCAGCGGCGGTCTCCCACCCTGAGCGCCCAGCTGTGGCACAAATCCACCCCCGATGTGACAGTCTCCATGGGTCACGAGGACAGACCTCTTCCTCCCCCATCCCAGGCTGTTCCGGGGGTGGTCACAAGGAGCCAGGTAAGTGCTTTGATGTCCTCGGACTCAGCATGGCCACGACATGGTGTGGCACCTCGAGCTCCACCCCGCCGCGAGGCCCCACCTGCCGGTACATCCGATGACGTTGTCCCTTTGGTCCCCCTTGCGCGGAACTTGGACGCATGGCTTGCACCTTCCAATCCGTCACGAGGGCTGGTCCGGACTGTCCGACTCGGCTGCGCAATTCACTTCGCTGGGCACCCGCCATGGTTCAGCGGTGTCCACTTCACCTTGGTGAAAGACGAAAACGCTGCTACCTTGCGTGGAGATCGCTACCCTCCTACGGAAGGACGCAATAGAACCTGTCCCTCCAGCCGAGATGAAGAAAGGGTTTTACAGCCCCTAATTCATTGTACCTGATAAAAGGCGGTGGGTTGCGGCCAATCTTGGACCTGCGAGTACTGAACCGGGCTTTACACAGACTCCCGTTCAAGATGCTGATGCAAAGACGCATTCTAGCGAGCGTCCGGCATCAACATTGGTTCGCAGCGGTAGACCTGAAGGATGCGTACTTTCACGTCTCGATCCATCCTCGACACAGACCCTTCATGCAGTTCACGTTCGAGGGTCAGGCGTATCAGTACAAAGTCCTCCCTTTCGGCCTGTCCCTGTCTCCTCGCGTCTTTACGAAGATCGCAGAGGCTGCCCTTGCCCCGTTAAGGGAGGTGGGCATTCGTGTTCTCAACTATCTTGATGACTGGCTAATCTTAGCTCACTCTCGAGACGTGTTGTGCGCACACAGGGACCTGGTGCTCTCACACCTCAGCCGACTAGGGCTTCGGGTCAACTGGGAAAAGAGCAAGCTCCTCCCGGTTCAGAGCATCTCTTTCTCGGTTTGGAGTTGGACTCAGTCTCCTTGACGGCGCGCCTTACGAACGATCGCGCCCAATTGGTGCTGGCCTGTTTGAAGGCGTTCAAACAGAAAACAGCGGTTCCACTGAAACTTTTTCAGAGGCTCCTGGGGCATATGGCATCCTCGGCGGTGGCCACCCCGCTCGGGTTGATGCATAAGAGGCCGCTTCAGCACTGGCTCCAGACTCGAGTCCCGAGACGGGCATGGCGCCACGGGACACCACGTGGCCATTACGTCGGTCTGTCACCGTCTTTTCAGCCCTTGGACCGACCTCTCATTTCTACGAGCAGGTGTTCCTCTAGAACTGGTCCCCAGGCGCGTCGTGGTCACTACAGACGCCTCCAAAATGGGCTGGGGCGCTGTTTGCAACAGGCACGCAGCCACCGGCCTCTGGACGGGTCCGCGGCTGTGTTGGCACATTAACTGCCTCGAGTTGTTGGCAATTCTGCTCACCCTGCGGAGGTTTCGGCCATTGATCCAGGGCAAGCACGTGTTAGTTCAGACAGACAACACGACAATGGTAGCATATGTCAACCGCCAAGGTGGTTTGCGCTCTCGTTGTATGTCACAACTCGCCCGCGTCTCCTCCTCTGGAGTCAGCAGGACCTCAAGTCGCTGCAAGCCACTCACATCCCGGGTAACCTCAACACTACGGCGGACACGCCGTCACAACAGGTTACCCTCAGGGGAGAGTGGAGACTCCACCTTCAGGTGCAAGGTCAGGGAGGACGAGCAGAAGGTCATCCTGGTAAGCACCCTACTGGCCCGCCCAGATGTGGTGCTCAGACCTCACGCTCCTCGCGACAGCTCCCCCCTGGCAAAATTCCCCTGAGGAAGGACCTTCTTTCTCAGGGAAGGGGCACCATCCGGCACCCGTGCCCAGACCTCTGGAATCTCCATGTCTGGCCCCTGGACAGGGCGCGGAAGACCTAAGCTGTCTCCCACCTGTGATGGTAGACACGATCACTCAGGCTAGGGCTCCCTCTACGAGGTGCCTGTATGCCTTTTAGTGGCGTCTGTTCGCTAAGTGGTGTTCTTCCCATCGGGAAGACCCCCAGAGATGCGCAGTCAGATCAGTGCTTTCCTTCCTGCAAGAGAGGTTGGAAGGGAGGCTGTCCCCTTCCACCTTGAAGGTGGACATTGCTGCCATAGCAGCACACCACGACGCAGTCGATGGTAAGTCCTTAGGGAAGCATGATCTGATCATCAGGTTCCTAAGAGGCGCCAGGAGGCTGAATCCCTCCAGGCCGCGCCTCGTTCCCTCAGCGGACCTCTGTATTTCTTCAGGGTCTACAGACAGCCCCCTTTGAGCCTTTGCAGTCAGCCGAGCTTAAGGCACTCTCCTTGAAGACTGCCCTCCTGACTGCGCTCACTTCCATCAAGAGGGTAGGTGACCTGCAAGCGTTCTCTGTCAGCAAAACATGCCTGGAGTTTGGTCTAGGTTACTCTCACGTGATCCTGAGACCCTGACCGGGCTATGTGCCCAAGGTTCCCACCAACCCTTTAGGGACTAGGTGGTGAACCTGCAAGTGCTGCCCTAGGAGGAGGCAGACCCAGCCCTGTCGTCGCTGTGTCCGGTGCGTGCTTTACGCATCTATTTAGATCGCACGCAGTGCTTTAGAATCTCTGAGCAGCTCTTTGTCTGCTTTTGGTGCACAGCGGAAAGGAAGCGCTGTCTCCAAGCAGAGGATCGCCCACTGGCTTGTTGACGCCATAACTATGGCATATCTTGCCCAAAACATGCTGCCCCTGGTAGGGCTATGAGCCCATTCTACCCGTGGTGTAGCGGCTTCTTGGGCCTTGGCCAGAGGTGCCTCTCTAACAGACATTTGCAGAGCAGCGGGCTGGGCAATACCCAACACCTTTGCAAGGTTCTACAACCTCCGGGTGGAACCGGTTTCGTCCCAGGTAGTGGCATGCAACTTAAGCGGATAAGCCCGGGATAGCTGGCCGGGTGTATCGCTTGCACATAGCGCCTTCCACCTCCTTTTGAGCTGAAGACGTGCGCTGTTAATTCCCAGTAGTGTTCACAAAATTTGTTCCCTGGTTGACTTCCTCCGAGCCCTGTGGCAGTCGAGTTTTCGGAGAGACTCGCTGCCGGCCCAGTACACGCGCTAACTAAGAGCCCGGTTCTGGGGTAGGTGCTCCGCATATGGCGGTTCCCTTAAGGCTAACCCCATGCAATCTATATCTTCCGCTAATTTGTTTCCCTGCTGGCAAACTGCGTCTTCCTTGGGCAGAGCCCCTGTGCCCCAGTCACCATGTTGTAGTATCTCCTCCCCCATTGGGCAGGATCTACCTTGAAGGCTCTCCACATGGTTGGAAAGACCATGTGACGTATTCTTCCACTTAAATATCCCCCCCCCCCTCTCTTGGGGCGAGGTTTGGTCTCCGCGGTGTCCTCCCCTTGGGAGGGACACCCCCCGACTAGACCTGGCGGCCCAGTCGGATAATCCCCCTTCTTTTTTAGGGAGTGGAAAAAGAGAAGGGGAAAAGAGGCCACGACTGGGTTAAGCCTGTCTCTAACTTTGGGTAGTTGACTTGTCCCCAAAAAGGGCCGTTCGACACTCATAACTGTGTTGGGGGAGGTTACGTATCGACCTGGTGTGCTGGCTATGAGGCACACAGAAGTCTGTCCACCACACACCACCAGTTCACGTAACACAGTTCAGCCTTGTGGCGTTTTGTATAGGGACCCCTAGTGTCACTACATTGACACCAACGTCGAGTGAGTGACAGATAGGGAACGTCATGGTTACTGGTGTAACCTCCATTCCCTGAAGGAGGGAACGAGACGTTGGTCCCTCCTGCCACAACGCTGAACTACCCGCTGAAATGGCCGGACCTTATATCGGCTCCTCAGCGTAAAACCTGAATGAGTGGTTGCATACCAGCTCCTTTTATACCCATATGTTCAGGGGAGTGGCATGCAAATACCACTCGCCAATTTTCATTGGCCTTTTATCAAAGACCAGAAGTGTCTCCGGCTCCCAAGAGTGACCCCTAGTGTCACTACATAGACACCAACGTCTCGTTCCCTCCATCAGGGAACGGAGGTTACACCAGTAACCATGACGTTTTTCAGCCTTATTCTCCCCAAATTCTAGGGGTCAGGACTTTAATTCATAAATCTGTCCCTATCCAAATATCACACACCATATCGGATACAAAAGGAAGCTACTGGATTATTCAAGGCTCCATCTTCAATGAAAGTATGAAAATGGTAAATTTTTATGGCCCTAATTCAGACTGCCCATGCTTTTTTTTTTTTTTAAATCTTTTTGTTTGGGCAAAATATTAATAACTGGAGATTTCAACAGCACAATTTCGCTCAAACTTGCCCGCTCCACAGGCTTAGATACCGCTCATTCACAAAGAAGGAAAAAAACTAATTGTTTTAATGAAAGAACTCAATTTATGTAACCTGTGGAGGAAACTAAATCATAATTAAAAGAGTATATTCATGTTATTCTATGGTAACGAAGGAACACTCTTTTATTGATTACTTTCTTATCTCAAACTGTCTGTTTCCAAAGGTGTCAGCCGTCAATATGACTCTATCGTCATTTCAGATCACGGATATGTTTCTCTTAACTATGAGGCAAGAAATAAGAAAACTGAAATATTTCTGTGGCAATTAAATCCAAAATGGCTGAGCGATTCAGACTTCTTAAAGTTTATTGTAAAACAGATAAACTATAATTTTAAAGAGAACACAGATGGGACATCATCCACAAGATGAAAAGCATTCAAAGCATGCATTTGAGGACAGATAATTGGCTTTACCAGTTCAAAAACCAATAAACTCAATTTGGAATTACAATCTGTGGAACAAAAAATTAAACATGCAGAGGGGGAGGCCTATTCAGATAAATTAGGTGCTATTCATCAAAAGTTATTAAGGCTCAGAGCTCAATACAATGCTTTGTCCATGGTTAAAGCTGAAAATGGCTTTAAAAGGCAGAAACAGTCATTTTATGATCATGGTGAAAAAGCAGGGGAATTATTAGCATGGAGGATGAGAAAGCTATTAACAGCATTATAACTCCAAACAGTTAGAATGCTGTTAAATGGTTGAACCTTTAAAGATAAATAATACTTTTGCCTGATTTTATTAATCCTTATATGAGTCTGAATCTTATGATTCTATTGGCGACCAATCACGTCTCTTATATAAACTTTAGATTCCTCACTTATAGGAAGAAGATAAACCTTTTTAGATGATACTCTTGAAGAAGGTGAAATTTTATGTGGTAAGTCGGTGGGACCAGATGGGTAGACAGTCAATATATAGAAGCTTTTTAAAGACAAACTAGTAGGTCTTCTAAAGGAAATGTACGATGAGTCTTTTCAAAATGGCTATTTACCACCCATGCTAAGATGTGCTTTACGCCGATATTGAAACCTTACAAATCCCCTAATGAATGCTGGTCATTTAGGCCAATTTCTTTACTTAAAGGTGCTGTAAGTGATTTCAGTCATTCTACTTCCATGAGACTGAGCCGTTGAATTAACCACGCCCCCTCTTTCCAAAACCCTGCACTCCAAAGATAACAAATTAGCTTTATTGAGACCGACATCATGCAGAAAAGGTTGTTTAAAACAACAGCAGCAAAATAGCGCCCTCAACAGACAACTGTTGAACAACATGGCTTAAAAATGTCAGTAAGCCTCAATAATTTACTAAAACTACAATACTATGAGAAAGAGCAAAATGATTTACAGGTGAAAAGCATCAATGTCCGCGGTCCATGGACACATTTTTGTTTGCTGTTTACAAAATCTACGGCTGTCACAGAGACCGGTGAGATATCTCAGAACACTTATTTCATTAATATCTTCAAGGAAGTAGGAACATTTTTGCATACCTTTCCTTGAAAAAAACCTTTAACACTGATGCAAAGATAATAATAATAATAATAATAATTTGATTTATATAGCTCCTTTTAGTGAATAAGCATAAAGTGCCACACAAAACATCAAAAACACATACAATAAAACAAAACACATTCACAGTAATAAAAACAAGTCTATACAAATGAGTTTTTAAACAAGTCTTAATAACAGACACAGATTCAGCAGATCTAAAATCAAAGGGCAGGCTGTTCCATAATCATGGGGCCTTCACTACAAATGCTCTATCACCTTTAGTTTTGCCTCTGGATCTTGGAACAACCAACAGCTTGTAACAAGAAGATCTAAGAGGTCTAACTGTTTCATAAGGTCTTAAAAGTTCTGCTAAACATTCTGGTGACAACCCATGTAATGCCTTTAATAAAATCTTAAAATCAACCCTAAAATGAATTGGCAACCAATGCAAAAATCTAAAACTGGAGTAATATGG
Organism: Myxocyprinus asiaticus; assembly: GCF_019703515.2. Lineage (NCBI taxonomy): Eukaryota > Metazoa > Chordata > Actinopteri > Cypriniformes > Catostomidae > Myxocyprinus > Myxocyprinus asiaticus. The sequence continues at coordinate 19,022,647 of NC_059378.1, read as the reverse complement.
TGTCAGAAATGTCAGAAATCTAGCTGCAGCATTTTGCACTGATTGTAGTCATGCTAAAGTGTGTTGATTTAAAACTGAAAACAGCGCATTACAATAATCAAGGCGAGACAAAATAAAAGCCTGTATAAGCTTTTCTGTATCCTTGAAACTCAAGACATGTCAAACCCTGGAAATATTCCTTAACTGATCAAAACAAGACTTTTTTCAAAATTTTTATTGGTATCAAAATATACTCCTAAATGTTTTACCTCCTGCTGAATATTTGGGACCACCTGTCTAAGTGCTGACTCAATCTGATTTTTTTTAGAATCATGACCGATTATAGCAACCTCTGTTTTATCTGTATTTAACTGAAGATAATTACATGCCATCCAATTTTTTATATCTGCTATACTCTCTTGAAGAACATTTAAATTAGTAAGATCATTGGGATTCAATAACAAATACAATTGCAGGTCATCTGCATAGCAGTGAAAATGTATGTTGTATTTTAGAACCAAGTGTTAATATATATAGTGAAAACAATATTGGCCCTAACAGTGATCCTTGCGGAACATCACAATTAATTTTTGAAGAGGAGGACATCTCATCTCCAACAGACACTACAAATTTCCTATTTGTCAAGTAGGAAACAAACCAGTCTAAAGCCACCCCAGATATTCCCACCCATCTCTATCAAACGCTGCAGTTAAATCAAGCAACACTGAAATGGATCACTCTCCAGCATCCTCTGCCATCAATAAGTCATTGGTCACTCTAAGAATGGTCTAAGAAGTTTCTATACTGTGATTTTCTCTAAAACCGGACTGAAACTTTTCAAAAATCTTGTTATCTCCAATAGTTGCTTAGCTACAGCTTTTTCTAATATTTTATATATGAAATCATAGGCAAAATTTCCAGTGAATATCAAGGTTAAATTAACGATCTTGAATGATTCCGCCGTGACGGCATTAGACCATCTGTACTGATTTGATTCGGGACACATCATTTAATCTTTAAATATGGAATAATCCCATATTTTACGGGACAGGTGGCAACCCTAATTCCAGCGCTAATTGAATTAATTGATGGATTTGGAACTTTTTTGGGATACAATATTAATCATTCCAAATTATCTAAACTATCCCTGAATTCACAGGAAAGACTTCTGCCTAAGATCAGGCACCCTTTTATCAACGTAATTAATGGGTTCAAATACCTGGTCATAGAAATTACGCCCAAATAATAAACTCCTGAGTAGCTGCAAAGAATTGTCAGAATCAAAGAGAGAAGCATGGAGTGTGGACTCAAATATGTATCAGGGCCCAATGATTTGTCAATTAACACTACTGTAGATTTAAAATTACCCAATATATTGAAGTCAGAAGTTTACACACACCTTAGCCAAATACATTTAAACAACAATTTTCACAATTTCTGACATTTAATCGTAGAAAACATTCCCTGTCTTAGGTCAGTTAGGATCACTACTTTAAGAATGTGAAATGTCAGAATAATAGTAGAGAGAATGATTTATTTCAGCTTTTATTTCTTTCATCACATTCCCAGTGGGTCTGAAGTTTACATACACATTGTTAGTATTTGGTAGCATTGCCTTTAAATTGTTTAAATTCCAGTTGCTGGAATTTTGGCCCATTCCTCCAGACAGAACTGATGTAACTGTGTCAGGTTTGTAGGCTTCCTTGCTCGCACATGCTTTTTCAGTTCTGCCCACAAATTTTATATCAGATTGAGGTCAAGGCTTTGTGATGGCCACTCCAATATCTTGAATTTGTTGTCCTTAAGCCATTTTACCACAACTTCTGGAGGTATGCTTGAGGCCATTGTCCATTTGAAAGACCCATTTGCAACTGAGCTTTAACTTCCTGGCTGATGTCTTGAGATGTTGCTTCAATATGTCCACATAATTTTCCTTCCTCATGATACCATCTATTTTGTGAAGTGCACCAGTCCCTCCAGCAGCAAAGCACCCCCACAACATGATGCTGCCACCCTCATGCTTCACAGTTGGGATGGTGTTCTTCAGCTTGCAAGCCTCACCCTTTTTCCTCCAAACATAATGATGGTCATTATGGCCAAACAGTTCACTTTTTGTTTCATTAGATCAGAGGACATTTCTCCAAAAAGTAAGATCTTTGTCCCCATGTGCACTTGCAAACTGTAGTCTGGCTTTTTTATGGCGGTTTTGGAGCAGTGGCTTCTTCCTTGCTGAGAAGCCTTTAAGGTTATGTCGATATAGGACTTGTTTTACTATGGATATAGGTACTTGTCTACCTGTTTTATCCAGCATCTTCACAAGGTCCTTTGCTGTTGTTCTGGGATTGATTTGCACTTTTCGCACCAAACTACATTCATCTCTATGAGACAGAATGCGTCTCCTTCCCGAGCGATATGATGGCTGCGTAGTCCCATGGTGTTTATACTTGCGTACTATTGTTTGTACAGATGAACGTGGTACCTTCAGGCATTTGGAAATTGCCCCAAAGGATGAACCAGACTTGTGGAGGTCCTTTTCTGAGGTCTTGGCTTATTTCATTTGATTTTCCCAAGATGTCAAGCAAAGAGGCACTGAGTTTGAAGGTAGGCCTTTAAATACATCCACAGGTACACCTCAAATTGACTCCAGTTAGCCAATTAGCCTATCAGAAGCTAATTGTCTAATTGTCTAAAGGCTTGACATCATTTTCTGGAATTTTCCAAGCTGCTTAAAGGCACAGTTAACTTAGGCTATGTTCAGACTGCAGGCAAATTTGATTTTTTCTCAAATCAGATCTTTTCAGGCAGACTGTCTGCACTATTAATTGCAAGTGATCAAATCAGATTTGCACGTTCAGACATAACCAACCTATCTACATGGGTTGCTTTGGTAACGACGTAGGTGTACCCACATGACGATGCTTTCAAAACAGATGTGGGAAAAATGGAGGTGCATCATCTCACTCTCCAAATAAGCGCCCTGTCCAGTCATGGTGCAGAACTCCTCCGTCACACAAGAAAAACTCAGCGACGGAGGAGACTGGTAAATATTGTGATGTTCCATGCTGCAGTCACTAATTTTTTATGTCATCGTTGTGTGTCGCGTTAAGAGTGATGCAAAAGACCATTTGAAATCCGATTTGAGCAGCCAGAGTGTTCGGACTGAGACGCATCTGAAAAAATCTGATTTCAATCGCATTTGAAACCACCTCCCGATGTGGTTTAAATCAGATTCGGAAAAATCAGATTTCATGTGGTTTTTTGCTGTCCAGACTGTCAAAACTCATCTGGATACAATCTGGATATGCAAAAAATCTGATTTTTAGTGGCAGTCTGAACAAGGCCTTAGTGTATGTAAACTTCTGACCCATTGGAATTGTGATATAGTCAATTAAAGTGAAACAATCTGCCTGTAAACAATTGTTGGAAAAATTACTCATGTCATGTACAAAGTAGATGTCCTAAACGACTTGCCAAAACTATAGTTTGCTAATATTAAATCTGTGGAGTGGTTAAAAAATGTGTTTTAATTACTTCAACCTAAGTGTATGCAAACTTCTGACTTCAACTGTAATTGGATAATACTGTCTTGTATTACTCCGTAAATGACTAATAAGTTCAATCCTAATATTCTGAACCACTGCATCAAATGTCCATCACATAAGGGTACGTTATTCCACTGTATATAGGAGTGTGAGGAGATAAAGGCATTTTGGAAGAAAGTTTTAGAACTGATCTCTGATATCATTTCCAAACCCATTCCATTATCTCCTGAAATGTATGTTTTGGGCTTTTATCCCTGAAAGTCTGTCTTTGGCATGCTACCTAACTAAAATGATTGATATGCTTAGTTCTTGCAAGAAGAACACCCCTCTATTAAACATTGGTTGAAAGACTAATTGCATGAAAAAAAAAAAAACAATTTGCCTATGTTAATGCTGTGATATTTTGATGTATCTTAAAGATGGACAAAACTTGCAATAAAGAAATGTAAAAAAAAAAAAAAAAGAAAAGAAAAAAACGTCATAGTTACTTGTGTAACCTCCGTTCCCTGATGGAGGGAACGAGACGTTGTGTCGATGTAGTGACACTAGGGGTCACTCTTGGGAGCCCGAGACACCTCTGGTCTTTGATAAAAGGCCAATGAAAATTGGCAAGTGGTATTTGCATGCCACTCCCCCAGACATACGGGTATAAAAGGAGCTGGTATGCAACCACTCATTCAGGTTTTATGCTGAGGAGCCAATATAAGGTCCGGCCATTTCAGCGGGTAGTTCAGCGTTGTGGCAGGAGGGACACAACGTCTCGTTCCCTCCATCAGGGAACGGAGGTTACACAAGTAACCATGACGTTACCTATCTGTCACTCACTCGATGTTTTGTCGATGTAGTGACACTAGGGGTCCCTATACGAAATGCCACAATTGGCTGAACTGTGTTACGTGAACTGGCGGTGTGTGGTAAGCAGACTACTGTGTGCCTCCATAGCCAGCACACCAGGTCAACACGTAACCTCCCCCAACATAATTATGAGTGTTGAACGGCCCTTTTTGGGGACAAGTCGACTACCCAAGAGATAGAGACAGGCTTAACCCAGTCGTGGCCTCTTTTCCCCTTCTCTTTTTTCCACTCCCTAAAAAAGAAGGGGGATTATCCGACTGGGCCGCCAGGTCTAGTCGGTGGGTGTCCCTCCGAAGGGGATGGCACAGCGGAGACCACACCTCACCCAAAGAGAGGGGGGGATATTTAAGTGGAAGGATACATCACATGGTCTTTCCAACCATGTGGAGGGTCTTCAAAGTAGATCCTGCCCAATGGGGGAGGAGTTACTACAAATATGGAGACTGGGGCAGAAGGGCTTTGCCCAAGGAAGATGCAGTTTGCCAACAGGGAAACAAATTAGCGGAAGACATCTATTGCATGGGGTTAGCCTTTCAGGGAACCTCCACATGTGGAGCACCTACCCCAGAACAGGACTCTTAGTTAGCACGTGTACTGGGCCGGCAGCGAATCTCTACAAAAACTCGACTGCCACAGGGCTCGGAGGAAGTCAACCGGGGAACAAACTTGTGAACACTACTGGGAATTAATGCCGCACATCTTCAGCTCAAAAGGAGATGGAAGGCGCTATGTGCAAGCGATACACCCAGCCAGCAATCTCGGGCTTATCCGCTTGTGTTGCATGTCACTACCTGGGATGAAACCGGTTCCACCCGGAGGTTGTAGAACCAAAGGTGTTGGGTGTTGCCCAGCCCGCTGCTCTGCAAATGTCTGTTAGAAAGGCACCTCTGGCGCAAAGAAGTTCCGCGCAAGGAGGACCAAGGGGACAACGTCATCGGACGTACCGGCAGGTGGGGCCTCGTGGTGGGGTGGAGCTCGAGGTGCCACACCACGTCATGGCTGTGCTGACATCGAAGCACTTACCTGGCTCCTTGTGACCACCCTCGGAACAGCCTGGAACGGGGGAGGAAGAGGCCTATCCTCGTAACCTGTGGAGACTGCCACATCTGGGGCGGCTGTGTGCCACAGCTGGGCGCTCAGAGGCGGAAAGGCCACCGCTGGAGCGCCAATCCTGCAAGAAAAAACCTGTGGACGGTAGTCATGGTGACGACCATGCACACCGGGTATGTGACCCAGGGAGGAAGGAAGCCGCTCTTTTGATGAACTGTTGGGTACCGCAGCCACTTGGGCATGTGGCGAAATTAAACAAAAAGGCAACAAAAGATTTTCTGCCCGGCCCTCCACCGGGGGATGGAGTGGTCTTTTTACCAGCTCCAAGTGAGTGGGTTCCCTTGTCCCTGGGTCGCCCATCTCAGGGGCGCTTTGAGGACCTCCGTGGGTTCTTAGGCGCAAGCTGTGAGATGGATGGCGTCTGCTTCCTGCGGTGGGCTCCACGCCAGGGCCGGGCCGAAGGGTCGGGCTGCGATGGAGCCGGTGCAGTCACCGCAGGGGGACGCCCTTGGCGACGAGCAGACGGGGTGCGGGATTTTGAGCCGCGCCGGGGCAGGATGTGCCGGATTGCCTCCGTCTGCTGCTTCACCGCCGAGAACTGCTGGGAAAAGTCCTTGACAGTGTCGCCGAATAGGCCAGCCTGGGAAATGGGGACAGCAAGGAACCGTGTCTTGTCGGCCTTGCCCATCTCGACCAGGTTGAGCCAAAGTGGCGCTCCTGGACCACTAGTGTGGCCATCGTCCGCCCGAGAGACCACGCCATAACCTTTGTTGCTCAGAGAGTGAGGTCGGTCGCCGAGCGCAGTTCCTGCATCAAATCTGGGGCAGAACTACCCTCGTGCAGTTCTTTCAACGCCTTGGCTTGGTGGACCTGCAGGAGAGCCATGGCGTGCAGGGCAGAGGCGGCTTGTCCAGCAGCGCTGTAGGCTTTAGCCGTCAGGGATGACGTGAGCCTACAGGGCTTGGACGGGAGCTTAGGGCATCCACGCCAGGTGGCGGCACTCTGTGGGCATAGATGCACCGCGAGCACCTTATCCACAGGGGGAATCGCCGTATAGCAACTGGCCGTCCCGCCATCGAGGGTAGTGAGAGCAGGGGAACTGCGGAATCGGTGCCGGGCAATAAAAGGTGCCTCCCACGATTTCGTCAGCTCCTCGTGCACTTCCGGGAAGAATGGCACTGGAGTGGGGCGTGGCTGCTTTGAGTGGTGCACAATAAATAAACAATATGCATGTTAACATGATTTAAGTGTGATAAAATCACTTACTAACCTTTTCTGTGTAAAGTTACAGCCAATTTTACAACTTTGTTGCCATGACGATGTAATGTCAACAAAACCTAAAATTATTTTAAAAATGACAATTTAAACAACTTTACAGCTCAGATAATATATGAGTTTTAACAGAAGAATTAAGGTGTGCTTTCATAAAATTATAAGCTTCAGATTTCTGCCTTTAAACCATCCAAAAATATAGATACATTTTGTCTTTATTTTGAACGTCCTGGTTACTTGCGTAACCTCCGTTCCCTGATGGAGGGAACGAGACGTTGTGTCGATGTAGTGACACTAGGGGTCACTCTTGGGAGCCCGAGACACCTCTGGTCTTTGATAAAAGGCCAATGAAAATTGTCGAGTGGTATTTGCATGCCACTCCCCCGGACATACGGGTATAAAAGGAGCTGGTATGCAACCACTCATTCAGGTTTTATGTAGTTCATCATTGTGGTAGGAGGGACACAACGTCTCGTTCCCTCCATCAGGGAACGGAGGTTACGCAAGTAACCAGGACGTTCCCTGTCTGTCACTCACTCGACGTTGTGTCGATGTAGTGACACTAGGGGTCCCTATACGAAACTCCACAACTGGCTGAACTGTGTTACATGAACTGGCAGTGTGTGACGGGCAGACCACTGTGTGCTTCATAACCAGCACACCAGGCCGACACGTAACCTCCCCCAACATAGTTATGAATGTCGAACGGCCCTTTGGGGACAAGTCGACTACCCAAAAGATAGAGACAGGCTAACCCAGTCGTGGCCTCTTTTCCCCTTCTTTTTTTCCACTCCCTAAAAAAGAAGGGTGATTATCCGACTGGGCCGCCAGGTCTAGTCGGGAGGTGTCCCTCCCAAGCGGAGGACCATACCTCGCCCAAAGGGGTGGGGGGGGGGGGGTATTTAAGTGGGAAAAATACATCACATGGTCTTGATGACCATGTGGAGAGTCTCAAGGTAGATCCTACCCAACGGGCCCTCTGAATTTATTGTCACACAGCCATATACACAAGTGCAATGGTGTGTGAAATTCTTGGGTGCAGTTCTGATCAACATAGCAGTCGTGACAGTGATGAGACATATACCAATTTACAATAACATCAAATTAACACAACACAATTTAAAGTCTAATATACACATAATTACACACAACACAATATACAAATAATAACATACACTGTACAGTATACAATACGCACAATATAGATACACATTATCTATATATAAATTTAAAAAATAAAAAAATAAAAAAGTATATATAATAGTATATATAGAATGTACAGTAGGTTGTATTGTACTGTATTGACATTCAGGCTGTCGGATGATAGTAAGTTGTTAAGAGAGAATATAATATAATAATAATATAATTTATGACAGTCCGGTGTGAGATATAAGAGTAAGAGTAATAAAGTGCAGTGCTGATGTTTTTTGATCGTGGGAGATCAAAAGTCAAAAGTCTGATTGCTTGGGGGAAGAAGCTATCATGGAGTCGGCTGGTGCGGGTCCTGATGCTGCGATACCGCCTGCCTGATGGTAGTAGTGAGAACAGCCCATGGCTCGGGTGGCTGGAGTCTCTGATGATCCTCCGAGCTTTTTTCACACACCGCCTTGTATATATTTGCTGGAGGGAGGGAAGCTCACCTCCGATGATGTGTCTGGCAGTTCGCACCACCCTTTGCAGTGCTTTGCGGTTGTGGGCTGTGCTATTGCTGTACCAGGCGGAGATGCAGCCAGTCAGGATGCTCTCTACAGTGCAGGTGTAGAACCGTGTGAGGATGTGGCGGTTCATTCCAAACTTCCTCAGCCGTCTCAGGAAGAAGAGGCGCTGATGAGCCTTCTTCACAACGACTTCAGTGTGGATGGACCATGTGAGTTCCTCAGTGATGTGGACACCCAGGAACTTGAAGCTGCTGACTCACTCCACTGGTGCTCCATTGATGGTGATGGTACTGTGTTCTCTGTCTTTTCTTCTGAAGTCCACCACAAGCTCCTTTGTCTTACTGACGTTGAGGGAGAAGTTGTGCTCCTGACACCAGTGTGTCAGAGTGTGCACCTCCTCTCTGTAGGCTGTTTCATCATTGTCAGTGATCAGACCTACCACCGTCATGTCATCAGCAAACTTAATGATGGCATCGGAGCTATGTGTTGCCACACAGTCATGTGTGTACAAGGAATACAAGAGTGGGCTGAGAACACAGCCCTGTGGGGCTCCAGTGTTGAGGGTCAGTGATGAGGAGATGTTGCTGCCTATTCTAACCACCTGGCGTCTGCTTGACAGGAAGTCCAGGATCCAGCTGCACAGCGAGCTGTTTAAGCCCAGAGCCCGGAGTTTCTCATCTAGCTTGGAGACTGGGGCAGAGGGGCTCTGCCCAAGGAAGACGTAGTTTGCCAACAGGGAAACGAATTAGCGGAAGATATATATTGCGTGGGGTTACCTTACAGGGAACTGCCACATGCGGAGCACCTACCCAAGAACAGGGCTCTTAGTTAGCACCTGTACTGGGCCGGCAGCGAGTCTCTCCGAACACTCGACTGCCACAGGGCTCGGAGGAAGTCAACCAGGGAACATAGTTTGTGAACACTACTGGGAATTAATGGCACACGTCTTCAGTTCAGAAGAGGTGGAAGAACCTATGTGCAAGCAGACGAGCGTGCTGACAAATGGGAGGTCCGCGGGGGGATGCCCGGCAGAGGCGATCCCATTGGGGTCCCCAAATCGCCCCCAGTGCTAGCCGCGCTGGCCTCATACCCGTAGGTAGAAGGACTGAGGCGGGGAGCCGCTGGGGTGGAACATGACCGTAACGTTGCCATGGTCATGTTCTCGCAGTGAGAACATGAACCATCCATGAACGCTGCCTCTGTGTGGGTTGCGCCCAGACACGAAAGACAGCGATCATGACCATCCGAAGTTGAGAGATAACGACTGCAACCAGGAATAACACACAGTCGGAAAGGCATATTTAAAAAGACGCGTCTTTAAAAAGACGTTCCGTGTGTGCCACTCTTTTAGAGAAATATACTCTTTTAGAGAAATAAACTCTTTCAGAAAATGTACTCTCTTTTTTCTGCCGAAGCACCCAGGGGCGTTCTCTGCAGTGCACCAGTGCAGAGGAAAGAGAAGCCGCTGAAATGCGCCATCAGATCCAGCAGAGGTGAATGAACAGTAGAAATTCAGCTCAATGAGCATGACCGTTCGGCTCCGAAGAGAAAATCCTGAATGAGTGGTTGCATACCAGTTCCTTTTATACCCGTATGTCTGGGGGAGTGGCATGCAAATACCACTCGCCAATTTTCATTGGCCTTTTATCAAAGACCAGAGGTGTCTCGGGCTCCTAAGAGTGACCCCTAGTGTCACTACATCGACACAACGTCGAGTGAGCGACAGATAGGGAACCTAACAAACCCCTTATTGTGAAAATTTTGCTTGAAAAAATGTGCTTGTGCTATCTTTTAAAAAATATATATTTTTTGAGTGACATTTAGTTTTCTAATGCAACAACATTTAAGTGTACAAATTCTTGTTGGGACCACTGTAGAATACAATTGAATTAAACTGTAATAGCTGAAATTAACATTTGTTTTGCACATTATTTACAAAAAATATAAATATTTGAAATCAGAAAATGTGCATCATCCCTTGACAAGCCTGTTGGTATATTTTGGAACTGAGGGATAACTAATACTTCTATTAATTGTCCAAGCATGTACTGTCATTGTCATATACAGATCATCTCAAAACAGCAAAATATTGGCTGATTAATCAGTCTAAACTATATGTGTAATCAATCTATCACTATTTACAGGTGCTTGTGATACTGACTGTTTCTAAACTCAAGCATAAAATAGATCTTATGATTGTGCAGTGATTAAAATTCATTAAAACAAACATATTTTCTAATTACAATAGCCACAGGTCGTCAGAACTGTCATATGCGGGAAAATACTGTTAATAACCATCTGCTCAATCACCAAACACCTCAAGGAAAGACAAATGCAAATGCATACAAATACAGTACATACATACAAATTACATATAATAAAAGGAAAATGATTAACTTTTATGGTATATCAAAGTCTTGCATAAGCTACTGAGCTATGAATAACATTCCTGCAGCTCTACCCTTGCAATCGTCCAGCATTATTAAGCTTGTTTTGGGTCCACTTGGCAGATTTTCAGTCTCGTCCTGTTGTGATGAGAGGCACAGGCTCCCCGCACAGACACATTTCACTTCTGTTTGCTGGGAGAGATATAGTGGTATGTGGCAGGGTGCTGGCATGATCTGCAGAAAACAACGGTTGCTGCATGGCAGGCGGGTGCCAGCTATATTGATAAGAGTGATCCCTCCTCAGGGAAAGGCAGCTGAGGGGAAGTCATAAATAAAGCTTAAAGCTCTAAAGCATGTTTGCATTCCAGCTGAGTATTTGGGCAAACAGTTATTTTCTGCAGCATAACCGTACGCATGTCCTTAAGCATGACACTAGCTATCTGGGACATCTGGTCCAGATGTTAGGACGTTCTACTGATGATTGCTTAGGATAATCATCAAAGCAATTTAGGGGTGAATTCACTAAACAGTTGCACCACTTTTGCGTGTTTTATTTCAGTGCAAAAACCTGCGACTTATTCACCTACTACCCGCAATCCAATTACCAGGTGCTAAATGTGCTAATATAGTGCTGTGCCATGGTTCACTGAAGTGCAAGAATGCCTCCTTTCTAAGGCTCATTAGGCTCTTTATAGATTGTGCACTATTCATAGAAAACTCACCTGGTGCAATGAACGTTGTGTTATTAGTCTGTGAAAGTGTTGGAGCAATGCTGTGCACTGCTGTATGCCAAATCGTGGTTGTCTGCTGCATCCACCACAACCTAGCACTAAGAACCGGCATGCAAAATATGTGATAGTGCATGCAAACATACTACCCTATAGTCTTTCACTATATATTACATCTAATATAGGGAATCTGGCAAGTTTGAATTCCAATTTAGCTATTATTGCTGAATAAAAATTTTAATTTATGATTTATGTATGTAATTCTGATCCATTCAGACAAAAAGTAGTGTTAGCAATTCAGCATCAGCCTACCTCAATAAAATAGCTAAACACACTGTTTATGGGAACAAGTTGTTTCAAAAAATTGAATTTACTTATTCAGCTTGAGATTCAGGATGCTCTCATGGAAGGAACTGAACAGCTAGTTGTCTTCTATAACTGTTGCAATTGAGGTTTATAGTTGATAAGCATTTCAAAAAGACAGAACATAGCTGGAAAAGACAATCATGGTCTTTCTGACTTAGCTGGTTTTTCCTGCTGGTTAAGGTAAAGAAATAGTAAAAAAAATAAAAATAAAAATATGTCATAATTTAATCACCTTCATGTTGTTTCAAACTCATATGAATTTCTTTCATATGTAGAACAACAAAGGAAAATTTTTAAGGAATATTTTGGTTCGTCTTTTCAATACAATAGCAGTTATTAGGGACTCACTTTAAAGCTTTAAAAGGACCCAAAAGTGTCATAAAAATAGTCCATGTACTTGGGCGTCATATTCCATGTCTTCTGATGAAATATGATAGGTTGTAGTGAGGAACAACCAAAAATGTAAGCAGGATTGGGGAGTAATGAAATACAGTACTTGCAATGGCGTTACGTTATCAGGATACATTTTTTATTTTTTTAAACTGCAATCTGTTACAGTTACATTAAAAAACAATGTAATCAGATTACAGGAGTGCCAATCACTGTCGCATGTGCAAATTACAACTGTCTTACATGAGCACTGTGCTCTGGAGGCAAACTCAAGCCATTAAAATAACTGCTTCATCGCGATGGCCACTGGAGTAAATGCATTACTTTCGTGGAAATTTTGACATTATTGTCTCTTCAAAGGAGAAAAGGGAAATAACATTACAGTTCAGTGCAATTCATGTCTTCCTGCTGTAAAGATGCTGTCATTATCCAAGGACCTGACATCATTTAAAGAAATATTTGAAAGTAAGTCCCACATGAAAATCACGTAAGCTAGTTTAGCTGAAATTAGTTATTAGGGTCCCCCTGTTTTTTCGCCATCTGAATGTCGATCATGTTGCCGGAGTAGCTGCCAGTACTGTGACATGTATTGCACATACAGTAACTGATGGTATGGCAGAAAGGAACATTTTCTAATAGAAGGGGCCGACCGACCATGACCCATATTCCTGTAAACGGGACCCAGACTGTCGAAACTGTCACTTCTCATTTCCATCCGTTGTAAGTGCCTCACTGGAACCCAGCTTTTAAAGAAAACGAGTGGCAAGTCAAAATAACTTTCTGTGCTATTCAACATGGCACAGATGCTGTCAATTGAGCTTAACTTGTATTGAATCCAGAATAAACCTTTAAAGATACTGTGTTGTTCTACTTTTGAAAATTTTTCTATGAAGGAGGCAGTATCCTTGTTCTAATTTTTTTTCTTATATTAAATAATAGCTACATTACTCTTTAAACATGTTTTATATTCATCCTGAAGGCATAATTAAAAGTCTTCAAGATCATATTGCTTTTCTTTTTACTTTATTCACATATGTGACCTTGAGGTAATACAAAAGTAAAGGTAATCTGATTACATTACTTTCTTATTGTAGCAATTGGATTAGGTTACCTATTACATTTTTTACTAAGTAATCAGTATTTGTAATTGATAACATTTTAAAGTAACTCTCCCAACCCTGAATTTGTCATTTTTAAGTGAATCTTGACACCTGTTGCTTGTTCATGTGTGCTATGAGCTCATTCACAATGTCTTGCGGGTTCACGATAGAACCTGTGTTGTTTAGCGCTAAAAAAATGGGTTTGGAACAGCAAAAGGGTGAGTATATAATGACAGAATTTTCATTTTTGGGTGAAAAATGACTTTAAAGGTGCTGTAAGCGATTTTAGCCATTCTACTTCCATGAGGCTGAGCCATTGGATTAGCCACGCCCCCTCTTTCCAAAACCCCGCACTCCAAAGATACCAAATTAGCTTTACTGAAACCGCAGCAGCAAACAACAGCAGCAAAATAGCGCCCTCAACTGACAACTGTTATGAACAATATGGCTTAAAAATGGCAGCAAGTTTCAATAATTTGCTGCAACTTTAACACTGTTAGAATGTGCAAAATGATTGACAGGTCGAAAGCGTCATTGTCCGCGGTCCGAGGACAAATTTTTTTTTTTTTTGCTGTTTACAGAGTATAGAGCTGTCACAGAGACAGGTGAGATATCTTACAACACTTATTTCAGTAATATCTCTCACGGAGTAGGACAATTTTTTATGTAACTTTCCATGAAAAAAATCACTTATAGCACCTTTAAGAAGCTTGATGAGAACTTGAGTATACAAGCATACCAGCAACCCAGCACATTCTATGCTGGGTTCCTTTAAGCGTGGTATGTATTGAACTGCTAGAACAAAAGAATATGGATTTACCTGGCAATGTACTGTCCAGATGAGGGCAGCTCATGTTTGTTGGGTTTGTCAAAACAGTTTACCATATTTTGGATTAGGGCCAGATCAGGCCGTACGACTGTTGCAGCAGTAACAGCTCGGTTAATGAGCTGAAGAGCATCGCGAATATAAAAATCCAGTGGTTTGCGGTCGACCTCTCCATAGGCCAGCAGTCCTATAGGCAGACCAATAGAATGAAGGGCATCTGGGCTAAGGGGATATCCCATAATCCAATGTACAGTGGGCAATGTTAGCCCCAGGTCATGCGCACTGCGCAGAACAGAGGAGGCACACTCCGGGTCGGCCCCAAAAAGCAGGACCGAGGCTGGCGGAGGATGACCCTGATTAAAGTGTTCAGAGAGGAAGTCAGAAATATTAGCCATGTGAGGTCTGCTGTGGGAGAGGTTTAGGGTTGCCCGCAGGTGCCAGCGTGAGGGTCCCCAGGTAGAATGGCCTTGGAGGTCCAGGAGATCTAGAAGACCAGCATCCTCCCAGCCTTGGCAAAGCACCGCCATGCTCTCCTCCCAACCACTGCGTTGCAAAACGGCTAGAAGCAGATCCACCAGTCCCAGTGGAGGGATATGAGTTGTCATCTGCAAATGGAAGCGATTCTGAAGAAGACAGAAGGAGTAATGGTAAGACATGCTCACTAACTTGACTTTACTGTACAAATGTGTGGAGAGATTGTGAATGTTCCATAAACACCAGTATTTTTATGTTTCTAGTAAAATATCAAAACATTTCTAAAACAAGATAAATTTACTTCAATTTAAAGCAAAATGACATTATATATTTTGGCTTATGCTTTATGCTTATAACAAGACATATCTGCCATAATGAAAAAAAAAAACTTGATTCAAAGGGAAAACAAGTTTGTTTTTCTAACCTCATTGGCAAATAGTTTTTCCTTGTTTTTAGCATAAACCCCACCGAATTTTGTAAAATTTCTCTGAAAACAAAACTTAATATCCTATTCTGTGTCTCAAGCAATTTTTTCTTGTTTTAAGGATGTTTAGATGAGACAAAAATACTAAAAGTGAATTTTCTTTTCTTTGCAGTGTTCTGGACTTTGCATTCTCAGCACTGGCTTACTTGGTGCCCTAGGCGAGATCCGACGTGGCGCACCCCCTTAACTTCCCAACCCCTTGTTTTTCCTACACAGCAACGAGATCAAATGAAAGTCAAATTCAGACTTTCGCTTAAGTCTTTTGTTTCACAGATGTATGTCCTGAAAAATAACCTCAGTAATCAGTAAAGCCACAAACTCAGATGCTAAGATTGACCAAAATACCAAGTCTGCAATCAAATCCTATCTCATATAAAATTTTCCAAGACCAATTTATCTGAGCTATGCTATCCACATTAATTGTATAGCTTACTTAAAGGTGCAATATGTAATATATTTACTGTACTAAAGCATAGAATTATCATAATATGTTATCAGAGATTTAGGAAACATGCTAAGTTGAAATACTGGCTTCTCTGAAAACAATGCTACAGCCAGTATATTCTACTTTGATGTCCGTTCTGGGTAGGGATGGGCAGATCGATACTAAAATATCGATACTTCCGATACTGACGTGGTATCAAGAATATCGATCCTCACATAAAAATATCGATTCTGAATGTTTTTTTTTAACAAGTGATCTTATTATTTAGATTACATGAATATGAATGCATCTCATAAGCTTTGAAATGGAAAAAAATAATTTTATGAGCGAATTATTGCATGGCCCGGAAATATTTTTCTTCCGCTCATCTTGACGTGCAGAAATGCTAAAGAGGGAGCAGTGTTTTCCTGAAGTAATGACAGAAAAACAGCATCTGGAGTTATTTACACTAAATAATGAAAAACCTAGACATGACATGTATTATAATGGGCTTGTTTGACAATTTTTACAGGTTTATTTAAATTCAGAGTTGTTAAAATAATGATAATGATGGACAACTCTCTCCAATATTTTGAATTTGGACTGCAGTACCCATTTTAAACGTTTGATGTCAATGTTACATATTGCTCCTTTAACAAGTGTCTCATTTGAGTCCATTTTTATTATTATTCCTTCAAAAGAATTTTAGGAGAAACATCTGAGACAAAGAGGATATTAAAATAAAACAACTGAGAACTCAATTAAGACTCTTAAGCTATGACAGAGCAAATGCTGAACAATAATTGTATTGTTCCTTAGGGTAACCAAGGTCCACCCTTATTGAAGTGCACATTAGCCTGAGAAATGCAAGTCCTCGTTAAGGTTAAAAACAGAATCACTGCTTTGCTTCATTTACACATTGATTCAGTTTCACTCTCCTTAAGTTCCCACTTTCCTTCTCTGTTTGCCACTCACATGAAAGAACGCTGCATTTCCCGCCATACATTATTCCTGTACACAATTCCACATGTCCTTTCACAATATTGCTCATTGTGCTATTGATTTTATACTGTAAAACCAAAGGCCTTAATACATTTCCTCTCTAGCATGGACTTGACAGAGACTGCTGCACCAGCAGTTTTAATGCCATACTGAATTAATTGCTTATAGCTCTTCTCCTACTTTAACTCAGTTTATAAGACACAGTTAAAAACAGATTGTTGCATCACTGGACTGACTCATCTCAGGATCGACAATCTGCTTTAAAAAGCCAAAGTTGATTCCCTGACATGTCTGGCAAGTTAATGTGGGCAGCACTCTATTGGCCAGACACCAGTGACAAGGGAGAGGGATTGCTATTCACTGCCAGTTTCTAGCAAGATTTTCTGACTCATGTAGAACCTCTTTTTGAGTTTCTCAATACAGCCGGTAAAAACAGAGGCTAAAAGCTAGGAGGACTTCCATGAAAAGCTTTGAACCTGGATTTAGTAGATGTATTGGGAACACTGTGCAGTACAAAGAGATGGGGAAAAGAGTTATGCACGATGTAAAATATAAGAAGTCAGTGTTCGAATTGTGTCAAGAATGTCAAGAACACTTATTAAAGTCTATAATCATGTTGCACAGCATGAGGAATATCCAGATGTGAGGTAGAATTCAATCACGTTTTGTCAATAATTCTAAACTATTTTTTAATTCAATGAAACACAATGGGACCCCCAAAGTTTAATTTGTTCTTATGAAGAGTCTGGGACCCTCTAGCCCCCCTCCATATGAACAGTATGCAAAAACAATGACTAGCATCAATACTAACGTGTTACACTGAGTTGAGCTGGAATCATCATAAAATGTGTATTACCAAAGGAAAAAAATGAAAAGTCTTTAAATTTGACCCTGATTGAGCTTCTACAAAGTGTTTTGTGATGTCAGTTTAGCAGAAGCAGCATATAATCATAGTATACTGATTCAACAAAATTATCCACAATCAATTCTTTATCACACACACCTACCAATTTAATGACCATAACATTTTATGATTGAGCCACGGAGAATGATCTGGATAAATCCCAGCTTGTGTCTCAAACAGTCTCTGTGTATTCAGCTGAACTGATGGGGCCCAAATCAATTCACTCCAAGTCCCTGCAGCTGTTAAGGATAGTCACCAAGGGCTTGAGACTCATCAGCATTACCATCATGAGAAACACACATGCACTGCACACACACTCAATGAGAACATCCGGAATGGCATTTCTTTGCAGATGCATGCAGAAGAGGCACAGTATAGTTTTTGAAAGTTTTTCTGTTCATGGTGAGAATGGGCTTGACTTTAGGTGTGTTTTGCTGTTTATAGAAGGAACAGTTAACTCAAAAATGTCATCTCTGTCATAGTTTTCCTCATTCCAATGTCATTCCAAACCCATATGACTTTCTTCTGTGGAACAAAAAAAGGAGAAATTCTGAAGAATATACTGGTCACTCTTTTCCATGCAATTACCGTGAATGGGAACTGTAGCTTTCAAGCTTCAAAAATTACACAAAAGCACCATGTGTGTTATTTTCTAAGTCTTCTATAGTCATAAGATGGATTTGTGCGAAGAAGAACAGACCAAAATGTACATTGTTATTAACTAAGAAAATAGCTCTCCTTGGCGTGTTAATGAAAGTTCATAACAAAAATACTGATACCCAAAACTTGAATATCATTCTATGTCAGAAATTTCCATTAAGACATTTTTTTCCCTCTTAAGTTAACATCTCACTGAAGGGGAAGATTTTCACTGAATAATGACTTAAATATCGGTCTCTTCACACCAAGCTATTGTATGAGTTCATAAGACATTAGATATAGACTACTTTTTTGGTGCTTCTGTGTCCTTTTTGAATCTTGAAAATCCTCTTTCTGTACTCTGGATTTAGAAATACTATTATACAAAAAATCAATAAAAATAAAACTCATATAGTTGTTTTATGATGATGGTTTAAAAAATACATAGATAAAGCATCAATTACACACTGTAACACAGCTCAATGGAAAGGAAGAGGCGAGAACCGGCTTAACAACATAAATAATATTAAACGATTAACTAAAACAAAAAGACACAACCAAACACATACAGGTCAGCTGCCTGTAATTCTCTCTCTGTCAAACTGCCATCTCTGGTCGGCTTTATCCCTCTTGGGCTTGATCAGCCTGATTAGGGGCCGGATGTGCAGAATCACGGCCTGGCCACACCCTCCGCCCTGCCACACACACATAATGCCATCTTTTGCTCTTTATTTTGTTGCCCTATCACTAAAAATCTTCCTGTCTTTGTCAGAATAAAAGTACGAGAAATGTGACATTTGCCAACTTTTTTTTTTGACACCAAAATCACAGTTTTCAAAGTAGTAAGTAGGAACTTCCCAGGAGGATGTGAAGGCAGCGTGAGCACACGTCTGCCTAAATACAATATCAAAACACACAGTTTATCAGGAACATATTGTATCCAAAAACATTTCATTTTTCAGCTTGGGGAGGATTCAGGATGCTCTTGGATAGAACTGAACAGCTTGTTGTCTTAGTCTGTCTGGGTACATTCAACTGATGCTGTTGACATGTACATTTGACAAGCATGTTTCAAAATTGCAAACATGTGCAATGTATTACTGCAGGCATGACACATGGCTTTTCTCAAGAAAAAATTCCCTTCTTGTGCTGGAATTGATTGATACCTTGCTGAAAAGGCCAGCATTGCTGGTCACCAGCATATGTTGTATTCCAGTAAGTTGGTGTCCCTATTAGTCATCTTAACTAGCTTAACCAACAAGATGTCTCCAAACATGACATGTCAAGAATCATTCATATTTTTCAGCACTGACAATTTTAGCCTGACTTAGAAGGATGATTCACCAATGAAACCTGGAACAAACCATTGGAATTCAGCAGATGGTTTGGTGCTTATTTGAGCTATTTGGTTAGTCCTAAAGGTAACAGGAATCAAAAATACATATAACATCACCAACCAGAAATTTCAATTTCACAACTGTCAGATGTCTCTTGTCTCCTTATTGTGTGTACACCTAAATGCAGCAGTCAAACTGAGTGTATAAGAATGTATGCCCTCTCGCTGGCGACAAATTGCAATAAACTGCAATGGGAACATATTCAATGTGTAGTGTTTGTTTTGATGTATGCATAAAAACATAAAAGATGACAGGAAGTTTGCTCTTAATTCATGATGTGTAGTAGCTGCTTGGGTAAACACATATTCGTTTTCCACTCTGCACGTAGTGCTGATTTCAATAATGATCATTGATATATTATACACAAAAAGCACAAGAGGCTATCAAACCTCATTCTGCTTTCTGCTCATTTGCTCTCTGTCCTTCTTTCCCACAGAATATATTTTCAGCAAGAGTTCCCTCAGGCTCCGCAGTATAAATGTTTGAAATCAGATGCTTTCAAATGGAGCAATGCTGTAAAATGTCCACACAAGAGACTCAAAGAGCCAAATAACACAAGTACTTCATATGTAACTAAACTCAAAGGGAGCAGCAACAACAATAAAAGGAGTGTATTGCTTTACTCCCATTGTGCTCTGAAGTGTGTGGCTAATTTAGATCATTGTTCATACTTTCATTGAGAGTTGACAGAGCTTATACAGTGGTTTAATGTAAACACATTAAAGAAGACCAAAACCAAGTGTTTAAAGGCAAGCTGCAGAAAGATTTGTGTTCCTGGAACCAAGGCCATTGCTTTAAAGGGATAGTTAACTCAAAAATGAAAATGTTGTCATTATTTACACACCCTCATGTCATTCCAAACTAATTTTACTTTCTTTCTTGGGACACAAAAGAAGTGTTTTTAGAAGAATGTTTAAGCTGCTCTTTTACATACAATAAAAATCAATGGTGACCACAGCTATCAAGCAAGATTTATTAGGCAAAAGTTTCGGTGAATAGTGACTTAAATTTATGTCTATTTCACTCAAAGCATCATATGGCAAATGATGACTTGTAATATGGTGTATGAGTTGTATAGACTACTTTTATGGTGATTTTGTCCTTCATGGATCTTGACAGCCACAGTCCCCATTTACTTTCATTGCATGGACAAGTGCAGCCTGTGCATTCTGCTTAACATTTCCTTTTTTCCTCATAGAAAAAAGTAATATGGATTTGTACCAAAAATGAGGGTTAGTAAATGATTATAGAATTTTCAATTATTCCTTGAAATTCACAGAGCCCAGGACGAACATTTTATGGCCCATTTAGACATCTATACAATAAAATACCGGTTTCAGCCGTTTTGCTAACTTCAACCACATGCAAAACGCTGACCTTCAAAGACATGTCAGCAAACCCGAACATGAAAAAATGATTCACAGGCAGAGTATATTTCTGATAATCTAGTTTGCTTGGCCATTTGAAGACATGGGTCAGGCAAGGCTGTGAAATCTCACAATTTTCCTTGGTTATCCACTGGGTGATGAGAAGAGCCACTGAAGACAGATCAAGAGGAGTGGTACTGGGACTGACTGCACGGCTTGAAGATTGTTACTTTGCAGATGACTTGGTGCTTCTCTCACATGCTCAGAAGGACATCCAAGAAAAGACAGACAGAGTTGACCAGACAGCTAGAAGCGTCATGCTCAGGATTCACCCTGGCAAGTCCAAACTGATGAAGTTAAGGACAATGAACACCAAGAAAACTACCATTCATGAAGAAGAGCTGGATGAAGTAAAAGATTTCAGGTATCTTGGCAGCTACATCTTGGCGGATAGTGACACTGAAAGAGAGATTTTTATCAGAATCGCCCCAGAGCGAAAGCCTTCAATAGGCTCAACAACAATGTGGAAGTCGTCATTGCTGCAGATCAGGATCAAACTGAAGATCTACAGGTTTAAGGTGCGCTCAGTCCTGCTCTATGTTGCAGATTCTTGGAGGACCAACAAGAAGATCGAAAGTAGGCTCAGAGGCTGTGAAGGCAGTGCCTTCTGTGTACCTTCAGAGTCTGCTGGGAAAAGCATGTCAGCAAAAAAGAAGCAGACACACATGCATCAACAACATCGCAGACAAAATCAAGCAGAAATGATGAAGGCTGGGCCACGTAGTACAAATGAACAAAACAGGAATTCCTCACACAGCACTCAGATGGAAACCACTTGGGGAAAAAAAAGGGTGAGACCGTTGGGCACTTGGAGGAGGACAGTGGAGGAGAAGACGAAGTAGAAAGGCAAGACCTGGAACGAAATCAGCTGGCTCGCTCAGGACCGTGAAGGCTCCAACTGGCACCTTATGCTCCAACTTTAAGGAAGTAAAGTTTGCTTGGCTAAAAAAAGTTTGGCTTTTTTCCATCTTCTTAGGACACCTATTTCAGTGAAATCTGTCAGATAGTAGTAACGTTGTATGCATGATATTCCAAATGCTTACAGCTGAAATGTGTAACTTTGTCAGTGTTAAATAACTTTCTCCAATCCCTAACTTAATGTGAAAAGAAAACTCTGGGTAATTTTCTCGAAAACTGTAAACACTGTGTCACTGTGGCACTATAAAAATTCATATGTTTGTTTTGAGTGACACGTCCAGCCCGACTACCTGTTTGTTTGATCAACAGCAGATGGGGGATGTATTCGGAAAGCTTGTTTGGAAACAATGTTTATTTTTGCAATTCCATTTGGTGGCGTCTGTGGCGCAGAAAATACACACTTCAGCTTTAATGCGCCCACAACATTTCATGTTCTCCCTCCCCGACTGTGTCATTCAAACCAACTTGAAACTCAGCGAACGTAAGCAAGAAAGTTCCTCATGATCTTTGAAAATGAAATTTCCACAATGTAATGGATAGAGAAAGGGGAATACTCCAGATTGCCATATTACTGTGTAGTGCTATCATCATAACGACAGGTAATCAACATTTATGAAGCATTATGGATAATGCCGACCCTGCACAAGAGGATAATTTATTTCTCTTTTTCCAGGGAAGTGGAAGCATAAATTGCAACAATGCCTAAACTTCCATAAAAACTTGTTAATATTCATAAGATGGTGAAAGCAGCCCTAAGGATTAGACAAGATGGTTTTTGTATACCGATTATCACCAGAATGATATATCAGAGATATTTTTCTTCACGAAAACTCATGAAGGTTGCAGGTACTGTGAAAATAATTCTGCAGAACACTTTTTAAATTCTCCTCATATCTGTCAGTTTAAACACTGCTCCATAACATTCTTAGAGAAATAAAGTTGTCAAGTATATCTTCTCAGTCCATCAAATACACATCAACACTATGAGGTCATGACTATTTTGTTGGCATGATTAATGCCTGTTATCCTCTTTGCATGAGCATATGCCATCAAACAGGAAATGTAGCATCAACATCATGGTTCTGGAACAATGGATTAGCGTGGTTAGCTTTGTGGTTTCTTCTCATCCATACTGTTACTGTTCCTGTTCATCCTACAGTACATAAATATCTGCACTTGTAATAAAGTGTAGGATTGAAAATTAACAAAGAAATTCATTTCTGTGTTACAACCATTATTCCTTTGTGAAAACAGTCATCTTGCATTACAGAGAGTGCTGATAATGATCAATCAGCATATTGGCTGAGGTGTTTGTGTATTGGAACACTTCAAATGGAAGCATCTTGAATACAGTGGGGGTTAAAGGTAGTCTGCTGATTGGTCATTTTAAATGTATCAGGTCTGTTTGTGGTCACATGGTCAAGGAAAGGATAAAACAGGATTGTAACTTATGCTCTGGGCTTTTTGCCTCTTCCTCTCTCTCTTTTCTCTGGCTCTGCTCTTGGGTGACCAAGTTAAAGGCCATCAGGCCTAGACTCTAGCTCTCAATGGCATCTCTCTCTACCCTCTCTCACTCTTTCTATCCTTCATTCTCTTTCACTCAGATAGTATGCATACTGGTTTCATATACATATTTCATACATTTCTAATTTGTAACTATTATATCTAAATTGTAACCATCTACTGTAACATTGTAAGGCTAAACTGTTATTAAACATTTCCTTTTAATCCATGTGTAACAGGTAAAGGATGGGAAAGGAGGACGCGGGAACCGGCAGGACAGTCGACGTAACTTTAATGACAGAAATTCAACTTAAAACAACATAAAACAAAGACGCATACACATACAGCGGTCGCATGCGTCTCTCTCTCTCTCAAACTGGCATCTCTGGCTCCCCTTTATCTCGCTCTCCCACTGATCAGCTGACTCAGCACCGGCCGTGCACCCTCACGGCTCCGCCACGCCCTCCTCCTTGTCACACTCCTCCCCCGCCCGATTCAGGCCGGGGCGCCATACGGACTGGCCTACTACCCCCATCTCTGGAAGGTAGATGCTGCCCTTCCGGCCGTTCTGCCAGCCGGTGGTCCACCGTGCCTCCTGGGAACCTGGAGGAGAGACGAGGGGAGGGAGAAAGGCAAAGGGTGAGCGGGAGACACACAGATAGAGAGAGAGAGAAAAACTTGCTCGCCGGTCCCTGGACACGCTGTCGCCTGGTCCTTAACCACTCCTCCACTCTGGCGGACGACAGCCGCTCCTCCCCGGGCAGACGGCAGCGAGTCCTCCGACCCCTGGCAAACGGAACGGCTCCTCCCCTTCCTGGCGGTTGGCAGCAGTTCCTCCGACTCAAATCAAATCAAATCACTTTTATTGTCACACAACCATATGCACAAGTGCAACAGTGGGTGAAAGTCTTGGGTGCAGTTCCGAGCAACATAGCAGTCATGACAGTGATGAGACATATACCAATTTACAATAAACATCAGATTTACACAACACAATTTACAAAACTAATATACACATAATTACACAACACAATAATTATTCACAATGTACAGTATAAAATACACAAAATATAGAATACACATACACATAATATAGAATACACATACAATAAAATTGTATATAAAGTATACATAAAATATACAGCAGGTTGTATTGTTCTGTATTGACATTCAGGCTGTCGGTTGATAGTCAGTTGCCAGTGTGTTGTTAAGAGAGAATATAATTTATGACAGTCCAGTGTTGGGCCTCATGTATTCAGATAGAAGACAAAGGCAGGCCTAACACAAACCTAACTCAAGCCCCCACATTCCAAGTCGTAAATCTTACTGATAAAAATCGCGCCAAAATCAAACAAAGGGAGTCCAAAACAGACTACAAATCCATGAAGCCTTGCTCACTAAAGGATCGAACTCTCAACTCCTATTGGATGAGGCACACAACAGAACGTCCCTCAGACATGACATCATCAGGAGTTGAAATACCTCTGAAATGCTCTCGTGATTTGCTTCCAGCAACTTTGTTCACCGAGTATAGACGTAGTTTATTCGCTGCTCTCCGGTGCAACCTCGTGGCACAAGGAAGTAACGTCCGACTTGAAACTGTGGCCATACAATCTCCATCTCGCTGGACGAGTTGAGATTACTCTGTGTTCAACCGAACACTCTAATGGATCTGAAGGAGACCGCCGAGCAATTCGCATCTTCATCCGTTTGCCTACAGAAGTGAAGAGATTAAAGATTTCTCTTCCATCTTCAATCAAGTCGACATTTCTGAGTTCTCCGCCAGCCCGCCGAGAATCAACAGCCGTACCACCCGCCGACAGAGCGAGGAAACGGCCTCCCGTCATCACCCAAGCCTCAAGGAACCGGGTCAGAGTTAAAGGACGGAGGAAAACACATTCTACCTGTGTCCTCATGCGATTCAAGTAAGAGGTTTAGGTCTGGGCAGAGATAGAATATTATAGTGTGCTATTCTTGTGTTTCAAGGTTTTTGCTTGTACAGTTTACGGACCGCCATGTCCGCTCATTATTAATACTCAGGGTATTAATTATCACAAATTTGTTTTGCTGTATTGTGGTCCAACCAAATTGGACTGTTGTGCAATTTTGCCATCGCGGGTGAGACAGCAACTGAGTTCATCCATTAAAGAGTCAAATAACGCGGGACTGTTTACGAGCCGTCCACCGCGTCTCTGAGCGATGAACTAACAGCTGTTTTCTCTCCCACGATCGCGAAATCGGCTTTAGGGCCGTCATCTCTCTCTCTCTCTCGTACTAACCACACACCCACACCCACACACACACACACACACACACACCTTATGTGTTATAGAATTATTTTTATTTCCATATCTAATCATATCACTGTTTAGTTTGTAGTTGTAAGTCGGAAGTTTATTGACTGCATTGTATTAATTATTAATTGATATTACTGCATAAATAAACTTTGTTTATATTACAAAGAGAAGTGTTTTGGTTTGTTTTGCATGCACCTGTATCATGCTGACGGGATGTCAGTGCTTGGATTCAAACCTTCAGGTTGATCCTACTTTGGCTTTTTTTTTTTTAAAAAAAAAGAAAAAAGAAAAAAAAAAAGACAACATTTCTGGCCATATTGTATCTAAATTGTAAGTTACTAGATATGTATTTCTTGTTTATATAGAGCTATTGTATAAAAGCAATATCACACTCACCATCATGCTGTTTCACAATTCTTATCTGCTCCTCTCGAACACCCAAGGACTACAGGTGGAAAATATTTCTTGTATATTATGCTTATTTGTGTGTTTTATGAATTTTCATATACATTTCTATGGTATATTATGGTAATATTCAAATATTTATTAAGTGGCAGTGATGCTCACTTTTAATAAAAGTTTTCTCAGCAGTGTTGTGTAGTGTTACTCATGGATTGCATACAGTATGTTGTTGTATTTTGTTAGCATTACTCATTTATAATTCCTTTGGATAAAGCTTTTACTAATTGAATAAAAGTAAATGTAGAAGTACAGAAGACACTTAAACCAGAATAGAGAGGTTCTGTCTGTCAGATTTCACCCAGATGTCAAGATTCTTTAAGTGTATGGTGAGGATTCAGGGTGACAGGTGGCAGAGGGCACCTGATCCAGAGAGATTTCTGTTGATTGGTGCAGTGACTCCCTTGCTGGCTGGCCTGACCAGCACTGATTGAATTCCTCTGATCTCTGTGCAGTTCAGGCTCAGCTGAGTGCATCCACAAGACAGTGTCACTGGAGACAGGAATGAAGTATTGATCACAGCGTATGGTTCTCTTTTTTTTTTGTCCTCTCCCCACTGAGGTGTTTGTGTTTCTGTTTGTGCAAGTCTTAATTTCATTCTGAGCACAAATTACTAAATGGCCATCTGAAAACTCGACTTTGTATGGCGCATTGCTGTAGAACCTAACAATTGACATACATTTTTTTTTTTAAAAAATCTGACTTTTATTGTATGTGGCAAGCTTCCATATCAAAGTGCAAAAAAAAAAATGGACCAAAACATTTTCAGAAAAATATTGCCTTCTATTGCTCTATTCCAAAACCTAGTGATTTTAAGTCATAATATTGTAACCGATAGTTCCGGTTTTGCCTAAACAGTTGCAAATAATAAAATAAGGGTTGGAGATTAGAATAGTTGAAGTTTGGAACAGAACTTACCCAAATTTATTTGATGCAGCACACGTTGCAACTCAGACTGGACTGCACAGCACACTTGGTGCGCATGCACATACAACATGCCTAAGGCAAGCCCTGAGGGAAAACTTAGCGTTACAACAATAAATTATATCAAAATTAAGTGTTTTACATTTGGCCCCCCCTTCAGAATAAATGTCCTTGTTTGCCTCCAAGAACATTAAACATCTTAGACAGCCATAAACAAATAGCCATAACAAAGTAAACAATAAACCGCTGTAGAAAGTATAACAGACAGTTTAGTATAAGGCACATGGTTTGTTTCTTTTCTCGCTTTTTTTCTCTGTAAATTTTTTTAACAAGTCACAAACAGTCCTGCAAAATGAACTAACTCTTTTTTTTACTTTTTATTCACAACCTGGAAACAGAATTAAACAGTTACTTTTATACATTACAAAGTCCTTGAAATGGCCAGGAGGTTTCAAAATCCAACCAGTCCTACTTATACTTGGCACTGAGCAAGTGGACTCCTCAAATGAACACAGTCCCTTAGGTGAGTTAGTTTGCTCAGTCAGGGGAGAAATATTCTCCTGTCCCCAAGACACCACCAACTCAAGGAAAGGAGAGGTCGAAGGGGAGGAAGGAGTGTCAGAAAATGACCTGTTCTGAGACAGGGGAGAAACAGGCAGTGTATAACGCTGCAGTATATCATAATGCACTACCTGTTCTCTCTCATCAGAGTCCAAAGGATTTATAATCCGATAAGTAAGTCCTGGTTCTCCACACGAATCCATCACTTGCAATCTTATAAGGTCCCTTCCAATGGGGTGCCAGCTTCATGAGTCTCTCAACTAGGTTGTTGAGCCACACCATAGTACTGACTACATAGGTCTGGTGCTGAACTCCATCATGGTACAGTTTCTGCTGCTCATGAACTTCCTCACTATGCATTCATGCACTGCTAAAGGCATCGTTCAGTTTCGTCACCACTGAAGAAACAAAATCAGCATGGGACCCAGACGTTTGCAATTCAAACACACGGGTAGGTATTAGCACATCAGCAGGAGCCCATGCTTCCCGCCCATGGATCAGGAAGTATGGTGTGAAATAAGTGTTGGAATGGGGTGAGATGTTGTAAGCGAAGGCCACATCCTTCACATAACTGTCCTATTCCCCACCATAGGTAATAACCAGTTGATTAATCAATGTCTGATTAAATTGCTCTACCATTTTGCCATCCTACCATCCTAAATCGGATTGTAGGGCATGGTCCGTGTCTTTTTAATTCCAAGCATATGGAAAAGGCTCTGAACAATCTCTGCTTCAAACTGATGGTACAGGTCAGAATGTAAAGTCTCAAGGATGGCAAGAATCAAAATATAGTCCTCAAAAAAGCAATGTGCAACAGTCTGTGCAGATTGATTAGGCAGGGCATTCAAATTGACAAATTTGGTAAAATAGTCCTCTACTACCAGCACACATTGGTTACCTTTTGGTCAAGGGAAGCTCTAAGATGTCCATATCTACCCTTTCTTAGGAGCATGGTGTGTTGGCACAGGACAACAACGTATCTGAAAAGCTCTAAACTGCTCACACCATTTTTTGATGTCTTAGACCATTAAAGGCCAGTAGCAGATTTTGCTTGCCTTCTTCCACAGATGTTCAGAAGAGAAATGGGCTGAGACTGGACCACCAAAAGAGTGTCTGGTATGAGACAGAGGGATCATCAAACTGAGTAACTGGGAGACAACAGAACAGAATGGCTCAATGGCTCAATAGTCCAATAATGTTTGAGACGATTAAACTCAGTCCAGAGCTTCCTTAAGCACTGAGAAGCTCCTCTCATGTGTCTCCTCAAGTGTGTTCATCCTAACTCTACCCACTTAAACACAGTTTTTATATCAGTGTCAGAATTCTGCAAGGCCCTGATGTCAGATGCATCATATGACAAGCATGGAGAGAATGCCTTCTGAATTCATACTTGAGTCTGTTACAGTCACTTCCTCTGTGGGGTCAGCAGACCCAAAGGAGCAGTGAATGTCAGTATGAGATTGTGTAGAGCTCACAGCATTAACTTCCAATATCTCTTTAACACCAGGCTCCATCTCACTCAGGCCATATGTCTCAGGATGTTGAGAATGTGCATCAGCATTTTTGTGGCGATTGCCATCTTCATAAACAACGATCCAATCGAGTGGATCCAGCTCCAGAATCCATCTCCCTCTCCTGCCAGTTGGATCATCATCAATGGACATATGCCGAAGCGCCAAGAGAGGATGATGATCTGTGATGTTGGTGAATAAAGCAAGTCCAATGTAATGCCTAAATTCTCTGCCCACACCATGGCCCACAGCTCACGATCAAAAGTGGACCATCACCTCTGTTCAATGCTCGGCTGGCATATGCCACCACATGTTCGAGTCCCCTTTTTTCTTGGGCCAGCACAGAACCAACGGCCCATTTAGAGGCATCAGTGTACTAGATTTTGAAAGGCAAATTGAAATCAGGAAATGTCACAACAGGAGCAGATGACAGCACTGCTTTCAAATAGTTGAATGATGCTTCACATTCAGTCATCCACTCAAAAGGCACATTTTTTTTCCCCAACAAGATGATTAAGTGGAGCACTTTGTTTTGAAAAGTCTCTGACAAATCGTCTGTAATAAGAACGCAGGCTCAAAAAGGCACTGACCTCAGAAGGAGACCTTGGGGCCGGCCAGTTCCTAACCTTTTCTGTGTTCCTTAGATCAGGTTAAAGGCCCTGCTGAGATACAAAATGGCCCAGAAAAACCACATGCTCTCTGGCAAGGTGACACTTTTTGGGGTTCAGTTTTAAACCTGCAGACTGGATGCTTGAAAATATTTCCTTCAGGCTTGACAAATGTTCCTCAAACATTTTGCTGGAGATTAAAATATTATCAAGGTACACCATGTAAATGTCCTGATGCACTGGCCTCTGTCCTGATGTAATGTTTCACTGGTGTGCAATTACCAGCATTCTGACAGCGCACCTGGTGCGCATGCACATACAACCCGCCTACGGCAAGCCCCGAGGGAAAACATACCACACATACCTATACACTGTGCACAGTCACTTAGCGTTACAACAATAAACTCTATTACACACACACAAACATTCTGATGTGAAGCCTGTTCCAAATGGTAGGGATCTTTATTATGCTGCCTTCAGAGGTACCTCATTTTGGCCATATTCTAAGGCATGCTTCATGGAGAAGCAATCCTATAATGCACTGCGGCAAGCACAGTGAGACAATTGGCAAGGCAAGTTTATTTATATAGCACATTTCATACACAGTGGTAATTCAAAGTGCTTTACAAGGAAATTATAAAGAAATAAAATAAAATACAAGAAAATAATGTAAGTCGCTTTGGATAAAAGCATTTGCTAAATGACTAAATGTAATTGTAAATAACAAAAACATAAGAATCAAATGAAATGCCTCTGAGTTTCTGATAGTTAGATTACTGTCTGAGCAAAAATCATGCTTAACTGTTTTATGATTATTTGCAAATTATCTTATTGTGCAACAGCACTGAGGTAAAAAAGGTCATATCATATCACAATTGAACGTGTTAGGGGACGTGTTTCTTAGGGATATATGGATGCTAAGTGCAGCCCTACAATAGGAAAACTGATAAATACCCAACAAATAAATATGAGGTATATAATAAGAGATGTTCACCGTTTATGCACGTCCTGGGTGCAGAATCTCAAGTGCAGTGCTTAGATTTGCGGGGTCATACTCGCTCCGCATCAAAAGTGCATAACTGTAAGATTATTATGGGTGTACAACATGTAGTACGTGGCAACCAACAGTTTTTTTGTTCTGCAGAAATGTATTCAAGTAATTCATTGTCTGTCAGACACCCCACCATAAATAATCAGCAACAGACTCCATAAAAAAATATTTTAATCTCTCCACAACACCTCACAAATAAACCTATGGAGTGTGGACTATGCATAATAACAGGAACATTGCTAACAGCAGGCAATTTAAAGTCTGAAAAAGACCAAAATTGAAATTTATTGTTGAATGCGTTGGATTTTTACATAAGCAACATTTTAAAGGTGTCATGCATTGAATTTTATTTTTATTTTATAATGTTAACTGAGGTTCACTTATAATGTTAGTAAGATTTTTTCATCAAAAATAGTCATAATCTAGAAATAATTGTCCATTTTCTATCCTGTTTTTGGCCCTCTGATTAAAAATCTCCATTTTTGGGTCATGTCTCCTATAAGACTTCAATGTAAATGCCCACTGCTATGATTGGGTAACATCGTTGCATATGAAATAAGTGTTAACGCCCCTGCCTTTATGCGTGTGGAATTGTTTTGAAAAGTTCGGATGGTTATAAATGGCAACTGGAGGAATTCAGCCATTCAGCCCCTTTTCTCCTCAATTTGAAATGCCCAATTCCCAATGCGCTCTAAGTCCTCGTGGTGGCGTAGTGACTCGCCTCAATCCAGGTGGCGGAGGATGAATCTCAGTTTCCTCCACGTCTGAAACCGTCAATCCACGTATCTTATCATGTGGCTTGCTGAGCGCATTACTGTGGAGACATAGCGCGTGTGGAGCCTTCACGCTATTCTCCGCGGCACCCATGCACAACTCACCACACGCCCTTCTACCCTCCCTAGCAACCGGGCCAATTTGGTTGCTTAGGAGACCTGGCTGGAGTCACTCAGCACACCCTGGATTTGAACTCATGACTACAGTGGTGGTAGTCAGTGTCTTTACTCGCTGAGCTACCCAGGCCCCCAGCCATACATGTTTGAGCCAGAGTCTGATCCTGAATCTGAAGAAAATGAACCCCCTCAACAAACACCACAGATACTGCAGTCTGTGACAGCGTGGTAAGTAATCACTCTAATTTATGTTTATTCCTTGTCTATTTGTGTAATAGGTTTTACTTTTTATTCTCGTTTAAACAAAGATGCGACATAAGTGTTTATCTTGTTACATAGTTGGGGCATTTTCCAATTGTGAAACATTTCCGTGTTTTACAAATGCTTTGTAACGCATGACAGTGCCAACTAAAGTTTAAATACTTGGTGCTAGCACATTTATAACTGTCATATCCTTTGACACTTATGGTGCAACATGTAAACGTATAAACTGACCGGTGTTTATCGCACGGTCGTTCTTCATATATTCATCGTTCATCATATATTCAGTGTAGTGACGAACGCATACGTTGTTCATTACAATGAGTCATGTTTTCATTAAAAAGGAAAGAGATTGTCTGAATAGATTGCTATCATTACTCTGTAGGTGCATCTGTGGCACTCTGAAAGCAATATTCAAGTAAAACAATGAGAACATGCTATGGGAAATTATTACTGATAGCTGGATGTGACAAGATACATGAAGCACGCATTAAAACTAATACACAAGTTTGACTGAAATCGCTAGGATCAAATCAAAAGAAAACTAAACAACATAAATTCAGCGAACAGTTTCTCATGAATAGTTCTAATATTAAGCTTGGAAATTTAGGTGAAAACGTTCAAATACTCAGTACATATCTAACAGTCTGTAACATATGAAGCAATACAATTAACATGGATACTCACACATAACTGTCAGGTCCAATATAGTTGGCACTGCATCAACTCTCTGCAAAGACTGTGTCGAACTGTGTCTTGTTTGAAAAAGAATCCAAAGTAAAATTAAGTGAACAAACAAACACTTACTGACGCGATCCGGGACTTCATTAAAAATAAACGTCAGCCACGTTTATTCATTAGGATTCAAATGCAAAGAGTCTAATTTACCACAACCTGGCACTGCACAATGTTATGAAAATGTTGCAGGCATCTCGAACCTCTTGTTGCTCCAAAAATCCCTGTGTTTATCCCTTCTGTGCCAACTCCCATCTCATCACCGCTCTAACCGCGAACCTGTGGGCGGGCCAAAGAGGCAATGATGAAGAAGTAGGCATTGACCTGTTTATGCAGAGGCAGAATTGTGCTGATGTATTCATCTCTATTACGTAATACAGACGAGGAAGTAGAAAACGAGTCGTTTAGGAATATTAATTTCAATAAAACCTTTTTTTGGACTAATGAATCAGTTTTGAGTTCTGAAACTTACAGTATGTTTTTATAGTACTATGACCTCTTATATGTCAAAAGATCAAGGAAATTTTTATTTCTCAATTCATGACCCCTTTAAATAAATAAAATAGGATGATTTAAGAAGCAACTTCTCAAAGTTTACCATGCTGATAGGAACTACACGCAAATACACAGCACACTGTCAGCACGCTTAAACATTTCAAAAAGTTGCATCTCTGAATTCATCCCTTTTAAAGCACCACATCTAAACTTTTTAAACTCATTAGCTGTTTGTTGGATGACTAGTGAAGCATCCTGTCCCATTTGTTTGATTTTACATTCGTTGTCTTCGATAACCCAGTCATTCAAATGCTCCCAAACAGCCAATTTTAGGCACTTTTTTGGTGGATATGTGTGTGGTAAATAAATTTTCTCTCTAAAATTTTGAGGTTAGTGTGTAGACCCAGTTTCAGGTTTAGTCTGCGATGTGTGGGTAAGCACCACGTGGACACCATCCGTAACCATAGTAACAGCTGCATGAAAAAGCCAGGCACAAGCACAAGATATTTTACATTCAGGCTTTCACTACAAAAACAATTGTTTACTATAGATTTATATATACAGTATATCATATTTTTTTCCCATGTGTAAATAAAACATTATTAAATAAAACTAAATATTTACAGTTAATATAACCATGGCTTTTCTAATCGTGGTTAATAGTGAAACTTGTTATTTGTGAAATCCCTGGTTAACACGTGCTTTTGCCACTTTCATCTGTGGTGCTCATGTGGTGTCAAAGGGGCAGGGGTGTAAAGTAACGAATTACAAATACTCACATTACTGTAATTAAGCATTAATCCTGCCTCTAATTTTAAGAAACATATCGAGGTAATTTTCATAATTCTGCTTACTAGATTCTGTGTGTCTATAATGTAGCCTGTAAATGAGCTATCACTGAGATTATTGGGTTGATGTGAGAGATTAAGGCAATGTTATCAATAGGGCTGGGCGATAAAACAATCTTGATGTTTATCTGAAAAAAGAGAGAGAGAGAGAGAGAGAGAGAGAGAGAGAGAGATGTCCTTGATATCGATGATACATTTTGAGTAATTTTTCATATTTAGCCTATGTTCTACATCTACACCAGGGATGTTCATTACATCAATCGCGATAGCAAGACAACCACTGGTTGGTTGATCTAGATAAAATATAAAAGATTTACTTTTTATTTCCTGACATCTGTAGCTGCGTGCTGTTTAATTGACAGGCGGCTAATGTTTGTGTGCTAATGCGGGTACGTGCTTAAATGGTCAAATACACTTTAAAATTCTGCCAATGCCCGTCTTGGTGAGGCATTAATGTAAACACAGTCGGTTTGGTCTAAAGTGAACGTAAACAGTGGGACAAAAAGTGTATTTGCATCATGTTGGACTTGAAGTGTGCACGTAACCGAATTGAGCACTGTCTAGTAGGCTATGTCATATAAAGGCTATTAATCAAACAACAATAACAAGGAAATGAGAAATCCACTCACTACTTTTGGCTGAATAACTTCAGTAGCTTTAAAAGTATTAATGTAATAGAATAAAACAGTGACATTTTTAATAATAATATTTTTTAATAATATTGTTCATTTTTTTTATAATACCGACCCCTGATGTAGAGATTGTGTTAATTTGTATAATAAATTACCAGGAAAGTAGAGATGATAAAATAATTTATCATTATGCTTCGCCTTTTATCAAGTTTTTTCTAATGCCTGATAGAAAAGTATCAACCTCTGTAGAGCAACACTTCAGGCAGAACATTCCACCAGTCACAAACTTCAGAAAATGGTGCATCATGCATTAGAATGAGAACACAACTATTTCTGGGCTTAAAAGATACAATAGTTAAATCAGTGTGGAGGACATTGTGGCCCCCCATGTGCTACTTAAAGAGATAGTTCACTCAAAAATGAAAATTATCTTATCATTTACTCACCCTCATGCCATCCCAGATGTGTTTGACTTTGTTTCTTCAGCAGAACACAAATTAAAGTTTTTAGAAGAATATTTAAGCTCTGTAGGTCCATAAAATACAAGTGAATGGATGTCAAAATTTTGACGCTCCAAAAAACACAAAGGCAGTACAAAAGTAATCCATATGACTCCAGTGGTTAAATCCATGTCTTCAGAAGACATATGATAGGTGTGGTTGAGAAAAATATCAATATTTAAGTAAATTTTTGTTAGAAATTCTTCTCCCTGCCCAGTAGATAGTGATATGCATGAAGAATGTGAATCACCAAAAACAAAAGAAGAAGAAAGTGAAAGTTAAAGTGGAGATTGACTGAGCAGGGAGGAGAATTTATAGTAAAAATTGACTTAAATATTGATCTGTTTCTCACGCATCCTGTCATATCTCTTCTGAAGACATGGATTTAACCACTGGAGTCACATGGATTAGGCTACTTTTATGCTGATTTATGTGATTTTTGGAACTTCAACATTTTGGCACCCATACACTTGCATTGTAGGAACCAAAAGAGCTGAGATATTCTTCTAAAAATCTTAATTTGTGTTCTGCTGAAGAAAGAAAGTCATACACATCTGGGATGGCATAAGGGTGACTAAATGATGAGAGAATTATCATTTTTGTGTAAATTATTCATTTGAAGCCCGATGTGGCCCCTGTACCAAACAACTGCTCTACCCCCTCTATTGTGAGTTTTTATTATAAAGGGGCATAGCTTTCGCTACTTAGTACTCAATACTCACTACTCATGAGTACTTTTAAATGAGCTACTCTTTTACTCTTACTTGAGTAGTTTTTAGGACAGGTAATTTTCCTCGACTCAAACTACATTTTCTAAGAAGTAACAGTACTTTTACTTGAGTATTATTTTTCAGTACTCTTTCCAACCCTGCAAAGGGGCAAGTCTGACCTGCAATATATCTTAATTCTACTCCCCTTCTTTCTCCCCAGTAATTCCTGTCACTGTCTACTCATTAATGCAGTGGAGAGTGGCAATGGTATGATATAAATGAGGATCCACCAGAGAGAGTCTTTACTCTCCAAATACTGACAAGGCAATACATTTATCCCTTTTAAATTGCACCAACAATCAGTAGGAGAGACTGCAAATGCTTTAAACAGGACGACAGGTAATTCAAAGGAACACTAATCTCCCCAAGGTTAACTTTAAATTAAACATTGTTATTTAACATAAAACTACATCATTAAGACTAACCTGATCTCGAGCAGAATTATAACAGCCATTTACTTATAAATGACAATTAATAACATTCCCAAACTGTGACAAAACTTTGCACAGACCTACCTAATAAATTACAGTATTTGAATGCTACAGCCAATCCCAAAGCATAATTTACAAAAACAGGCTATACAATATGTTAGAGGTCATACATACATTTTTCGTATGAATGAGTGTTTTATATATATATATATATATATATATATATATATATATATATATATATATATATATATATATATATATATATTTCTATTGCATATTGTATGCAAAAGCAGTAATATTGACTTAATTAGAATAATAAAGTATTAAAATATAAGTATAAACTGATGAGCCAAAACATTATGACCACCTGCCTAATGATTTGATGGCCAGGGAAACACCTTGAACTCTTCATCATGTTCCTCAAACCATTTCCGAACAATGTGTGCAGTGTGGCAGGACAAATTATCCTGCTGAATGAGGCCACTACCATCAGGGAATACCATTGCCATGAAGGGGTGCACCTGGTCTGCAACGATAATTAGGTAGGTGGCACATGTCAAATTTATGTCCACATGAATGACCGGACCCAGGGTTTCCCAGCAGAACATTGCCCAGAGCAACACACTCCCTCCACCAGCTTATTCCCACAGTGCATCTTGGTGCCATCACTTCTCCAGGTAAACAGAGCACATGTACGCAGCTGTCCATGTGATGTAAAAGAAAACGGGACTCATCGGACCAGGCCACCTTCTTCCACTGCTCCAAGGTCCAGTTCCGACGCATTCGTGCCAGTTGTAGGCGCTTTTGATGGTGGACTGGAGTCATCATGGGCACTCTTGACTGATCTGCGGCTACGCAGCCCCATACACAGTAGCGTGCGATGCACTGTGTGTTGTGACACATTCCTCCCATAACCATCAATTTTCTGTGACTTGTGCTACAGTAGACCTTCTGTCGGTTTGAACCAGACGGGATAGCCTTCATCGCCCTTGCACATCGATGAGCCTTGGGAGCCCAACACCCTGTCGCCGGTTTGTGGTTTGTCCCTCCTCGGACCACTGTTGGTAGGTACTCACCACTGCTGACCGGGAGCACCCCACAAGCCTTGCCATTTCAGAGATGCTCTGACCCCGTCCTCTGACCATAACAATTTGGCCCTTGTCAAAGTTGCTCAGGTCTTTACTCCTGCCCATTTCTCCTGCATTAAACACACTGACTACTGATTGTTTGCTTACCATCTAATCTACCCAGACCTTGACATGTGCCCTTGTTAGGAGATGATCAATGTTATTCGTTTCACCTGTGAGTGGTTATAATGTTTTGGCTCATTGGTGTATTAATATACAGTATAATTCTTGTCTTTGTCTTGTATTTGTTGTTGCCATGTTTTCACAGAACAAACCCAATTTTAAACCTTTACATACACAAAAATGCAAACTGCAGGAGTGAAGCTTGTCGTCCTTTTAGGTTTTAAGTTTGCAACTACCGGCGAGTGAGAGACAAGCAATAGCAGGAGGCAAAAAATTAATAAATAAATAAATAAAACTGATGCCCACATCTTTCCAACCATCATGCATCCCATAAATTGTTTTTGGCTGTTTTTCTTCTTTTTCTCGTTTTGTGCAAATTAGTGCAAAATAGACTGCAAGCCATTTCACCATGTTGTTTGTTGACATTTTTCAAGAATGTACTCTTGTGTTGCTATTCGCATGAGTCTATGCAAGAATTCATTTCAGGATCTTAACTACAGTAAGGGTGATCTTGTAATTCGGGGTGATCTTCAATGATCTTGTAATTGGCACACCTAGCCTGTGATTATATGTGTAAAGTGTGCACCAACACAACAGGAAACAAAACATGTATGCAGGTCCAAGCCTTGTATTGTGCACTTGCCTTAAGCGAATCATTCAGAACAATGTAGATGAAAACTCCCAATATTGTATCCTTAGCATGCAATCATGAAAAAAGTTGCACAAGCCTATAAACCTTTTGTATGACATTTTACATCTTTAAAAAAAAAAAAAAAATATTTTTTTTTTTTTTTTTGCTCACTTGATTTTATTTATCATGTGAAATTGAAGATCTGCACAGTAGTTTAAGACGTGTTTGGAATGTTAAAAATGTTATATTAGCAAGCAAGTTAGCTAGCAAGCTAGATATGTTAAATATATCTATTTTGTGTATGTTAAAATTAACCAGGTTGATATAAAGACAGGACAGAAAGCATTTATCTGTTTGCATGGACCGATAAAAGGAGCAGGTAAAAGATCAAATGAAGCTGCTCATCTGACTTTAACATTATCAGCAGCAGCCAATCACATAAACAATGAGAACTGGAGCCAAATGCGAGATTATAGATGATCCATGGAAATGAATGAATCTTAACTCACAAGTCACAACACAAAGCATAACAATCCGGTCATGTGATCTAAGAGAAGAGTTTTAAATCTGGAGGGCAAATGGAATAATGCATTTCACTGACCTGATGGATATTTGCCTTACGCCTTAGTGTAACAGCCAGGAGAAAATCTCTTTAGTCAGGGACACGTGCACAATGCACAAATTTTGCTTTCCACATGAGAATCTCACTAGAAAAATAAACCAAGGACTCTGCAAGAGATTAACAATAGAGTATGAGCTCTAAGTATACACTTAAGGGTAGAAAAGAGACTATATTTGGTTAAGGATGCAAATGCTACCATAAATTTGTAATGCTTATAGAAAGGGTAATTTGAAGTTCAGGCTTAATAAGATCATTAGCTCAGCTTGGTAGTCCTTACATTTACTGGGCTAAATGACTATTTCATTATGCTTTAAATCTTTTACTGTTATTTAGCCAGACATAATGTTTAATGCATTACCAAGGCCTTTCAGTCAGTATACTTGAAGCCTTAAGTGTAAAGAACAGCAGTTTAGATCAATCCTAAGATTAAAGAGTGTAAAATAAAATAGCTAATAAATATATCTGTGTCTCACAGCAGTGTATTAAGAGCACTAAAAAATTGACACAAGTGGAGGAACCGCTTTAAAATACCAAAAATAAACAAACAATGAGGCTGGTCCTCCTTAAAGTCTCCCCTTTCTAACAGCTATGCAGAGATAAGTCATTAGTTTAAGTACTGAATTATACTTATTTAGTTTGAAACACTGTGGCATTTTCAACAATTCTCTGTTTGTTGGAGTGGCCCGACATAGCAACATTGGCTCAACTAATGGAGTGAGTCTGGGGTAGGACTGACAATTTTTCAAACAATGGAAGATGGGGAAAATATTTGTGAAATTATTTTTCAATTGTTTAGTGGTGCAGAAATTACACAGAAAGTTGCATTTATTAAAGTTATATTCCTATAATTAGATCCTTTTGAACATGGT
The DNA here is from genome assembly GCF_019703515.2 of Myxocyprinus asiaticus. Classification (NCBI taxonomy): domain Eukaryota; kingdom Metazoa; phylum Chordata; class Actinopteri; order Cypriniformes; family Catostomidae; genus Myxocyprinus; species Myxocyprinus asiaticus. The sequence goes on along the minus strand of NC_059378.1, from coordinate 18,982,974 downwards.
TGGTAACTACCAGACTACAACATTCAAAGGTTGGAGTTAAATTCAAATTAAAACAATCTCCCCAGAAATCTGAAAGCTTAAAAGTTTGATTCTCTGATGTTTTTTTATTTATTATTATTATTATTATTATTATTATTATTATTAAAGAGGACATATTATGTTGAAAACAGAATTTTCCTTGTTCTTTTGAAATAATTATGACCACCTGCCTCCCTTCCCAGTCCACCCACACTCTTTATGAAAACTAAGATGCAAAAACAGGTCATTCAGGAATCATATTATACTGTACTTCTACCTTCAGAACCATGAGAACATTAAAGGAATATTATGGGTTCAACACAAGTTAAGCTCAATCGATCGATTACAACAAAAAATATTTTTAACGTGTTTATAAAAAAATAAATTAAAAAAAGTCAGTACAGTAAGGCATTTACAATGGAATTGAATGGGGCCAGTCAGTAAACATTAAAATACACATTGTTTTAAAGTAAAGCCACAACATTAGTCTTGACATTATTTAGTGTGATAAAAAATATATTGCTGTAATTAACATTATGCTACAAATGCTGTTGATTGAGCTTGACTTGTATTGAACCTGGAATATTCCTTTAAAGGTACTGTGATATCCGCTATTTTGCCAGAATTAGACCACCCCCTATCCCTTCAGTTATACTCAAAACCCAATGTCAGCAAACCTGAAAGAGAAAAATGACTGACAAGCAGAAAACATTTCTTACTGGCTCTTCTGACAACTTTTTATTGACAGGGTGATGGGATGTCACAGAGACAGGTGTGATTTCTCAGAACACCAATTACAGTGATATCTGTCATGTAGGGACATATTATATGTTGTATTAAATATAAAATCGTTTTGGGCACTTTTGATCACATTGTAACACAGGGTAACGTCTTAGTTACTATTGTAACCTCCTTTCCCTGATGGAGGGAATGAGATGTTGTGTCGATGTAGTGACACTAGGGGTCGCTCTTGGGAGCCCCAAACACCTCTGATCTTTGAGAAAAGGCCAATGGGAATTGCCGAGTGGAATTTGCATGCCACTCCCCCGGACATTCGGGTATAAAAGGAGCTGACTCATAACCACTCATTCAGGTTTTGTGCTGATTTCAGCGGGTAGTACAGCATTGTGGCAAGAGGGACACATCGTCTCGTTCCCTCCATCAGGGAACGGAGGTTACAACAGTAACCAAGACGTTTCCTATCTGTCACTCACTCGACGTTGTGTCAATGTAGTGACACTAGAGGTCCCTATACGCAGGGTTGGGGAGTAACGGAATACATGTAACGGGATTACGTATTTAAAATACAAATATAAGTAACTGTATTCCACTACAGTTACGTTTAAATCATTGGTATTAAGAATACAGTTACATTCAAAAAGTATTTTAATTACTGAAGAGATTACTTTGCATTTTATTGTCATTTGTTTCATTTAATATTTAGTCCTTTCAGATGGAAAACATTTATACATATAAATGATGCGATCCAAAGTGCATTTGAACAGCGGTGAAACACTTTCTTACGAGCAGACAGAGAAGTACGTTTGAAGTAAGTTTGGAGCAGAAGAAATAGAAATAAACCTTGTGTAAATTGTCAGCTTTACGCTAAGCTAAAATGCTATTTCTAGCCAGCATGGTCATATTTTTTTAATCAAGAAAATTCACGTTGGATCATAAATAACTTTTTTCTAGTAAGATCTTTGATATTAGGGCAAAAATCTTATTCTTGATAATAATTTTTGTATTGTTTTCCTGTAAAAATACAAAAAAATCCTTAAAACAAGATCAATTTGATTTATCTTGTCTTAGAAACAACACTGCATAAGATATTTAGGTTTTTCAGAGAATGTATATTTAACGTGTATTTTGTCTTACTGTACTGGCAGAGTTTCTATAGTCAAAACAAGTGAAAAAATCTACCACTGCTGAAGAAGTAATCCAAAGTATTTAGAATACGTTACTGACCTTGAGTAATCTAAAGGAATACAAATTACATTTTACAGCATGTATTCTGTAATCTGTAGTGGAATACATTTCAAAAGTAACACTCCCAACCCTGCCTATACGAAACGCCACAACCAGCTGAACTGTGTTACGTAGAATGGCGGTGCAGGTGCAGGCAAGCCGCTGCGTACCTAGTAGCAAGTGCATCCGGTCCGCACATAGCCTCCCCAACGCCCCATGAACGTTACACAGTCCTTCACAACTCGGGGGGTACGACAAGACTTATTTACAATGGGAGTAGGCCGTGCCAAAGGGAGACATGGATTTGCCCTCAGGGAAACCATACCGTGAAAAATACGTCACAAGGGGCACCTTTGAATTTCTCCGCCAAATTCACCTGCCGCAGGGCTAAGAAGGAAGGACATCCAGGGTTCACCCATCTCGGGAACTCACATGGGGAAAAAGTGCACATCTTCCCCTCAGTGAGCACAAGCGGTACACCTGGTCAGCTGCCCGCACACTTACCTGTTCATACCTGTCAACACATGGGACGAAACTGGCTCAACCCAGAGATTATAAAATCTCGCAAAGGTATTGGGTGTTGCCCAGCCCGCTGCCCTACAGATGTCTGCTAGAGAGTTGGCTAGTGCCCAGGAGGACACCACACTCCTAGTGGAGTGTGCTCATAGTCCCAAAGGGGACGGCATGCACTGGGCCTGGTATGCCAAAGCAATGGCATCCACGATCCAGTGGGCAATCCTCTGTTTGGAGACAGCGTTCCCTTTCCGCTGTCCCCCAAAACAGACAAAGAGCTGCTCAGAGCATCTAAAGCTCTCCATGCAATCCAAGTAGATATGCAAAGCATGCACCGGATACAGCAATGACAAGGCTGTGTCTGCCTCCCCCCGGGGCAGCACTTGCAGGCTCACCATCTGATCCCTAAAAGGGGTCGTGGTAACCTTGGGCACATAGCCCTGTCGGGGTCTCAATACCACGTGAGAGTACGCCGGACCAAACTCCAGGCAGGTGTCACTGACAGAGAATGCCTGCAGGTCCCCAACCCTCTTGATAGATGTGAGCACAGTCAGGAGGGCCATCTTCAATGAGAGAGCCTTTAACTTAACTGACTCTAGAGGCTCAAACGGGGCACTCTGCAGGCCCAGCAGGACCACGGAGAGATCCCACGAGGGAACGAGGCGCAGCCTAGGATTCAACCTTCTAGCACCTCTAAGGAACCTGATGATCAGGTCGTGCTTCCCCAGGGACTTACCGTCCACCGCGTCGTGGTGTGCCGCTATAGCGGCCACATACACCTTCAAGGTGGAGGGGGACAGCCACCTCTCCAGCCTCTCCTGCAGGAAGGAAAGCACCGACCAGACTACACATCTCTGGGGGTCTTCACCTCAGGAAGAACACCAATTTGCAAACAAACACCACTTCAAGGCATACAGCTGCCTCGTAGAGGGAGCTCTGGCCTGAGTGATAGTGTCTACCACCACCGGTTCAATCATAGGTGGCGCTCCTGGACCACCATGGTGAACATCGCCTGCCCGAGAGCCTGCGCTGTGACCTTTGTCGCCTGTAGGGTAAGGTCAGTTGCCGAGCGCAGCTCCTGCATCACTCCCGGGTCAGGACTACCCTCGTGCAGCTCCTTCAATGCCTTGGCCTGATGTACTTGCAGGAGGGCTATGGCATGCAGGGCGGAGGCGGCCTGTCCGGCGGCACTGTAAGCCTTGGCTGTCAGAGATGATGTAGACTTAAAGGCCTTGGACGGGAGTCTCGAGCGGTTCCACCAGGTGGCGGCGTTTTGCGGGCACAAGCGCACCACTACCGCCTTGTCCAACTGAATCTCGGAATCTCCGTGTACCCCCTGGCCATCCCACCATCGAGGGTAGTGAGAGCGGAGGAACCCAAAAGTTGGGTCCGGGCAGTAAAAGGTGCCTGCTACGACTTCGTGAGCTCCTCATGCACCTCCGGGAACAATGGAACCGGGGCGGGGCGCAGCTGTGATCGGCACTCTGGACCCAGGAACCAGTCATCAAGCCGCGAGGGCTCAGTGCAGGGTGGAGGGTTCCACTCCAGCCTGACACTCGTGGCAGCACGGGCAAGCGTTGCCGTCAGCTCCGCATTGGCCTCAGACTGGGCGACCACACCCGAAGGTGGGAATCCAGTCGAGTCCTCCACGTCCAACTGTGCCAACCCACTCTCTGATGCTGCGATCGAAAGCTCATCCTGCTCTCGAGCCCCGAACGAGACTGCCTGTCTCATCCAAGAACTCGACCAGGGCAAACGAGCATATTGGGGAATGGGTGGTCTGTGGGGGATCACCCGGCAGAACCACTCCCACTGAGGTCCCCAAATCGCCCCCAGCGCTAACCGTCGTGGCCATGTGCCCGCAGGCAGAAGGACCGGGGCAGGGAGCGGCTGGAGTGGCTTTCCCCTGGAAGAAGGAAAGCTGCGACCGCAATGTTGCCATGGTCATGTTCTCGCAGTGAGGACATGAACCATCCACGAATGCTGTCTCAGTATGACTACGGCCCAGACACGTGAGGCAGCGATCATGGCCGTCAGAGGTGGAGAGGTAGCGACCGCATCCAGGAACTACACACAGATGGAAAGGCATCTTTAAAAAGACACTCTCTGTCAGTGCGCACTCTTTTAGAGAAAATAATCTTTATCAGAATATATACTCTTTTAGCTGTCGATGTGCCCAGGGTTGTACTCTGCACTAAACGTGCACAAGGGGGAGAAACCGTTGCAATGCGCCATATATCCAACAGCATACAATCGCGAGGTGAATGGAATGGCAGTGGAACTCGCTGATTCAACACTGCTAGGCTCCAAAGAAAAAATCTGAATGAGTGGTTGCGAGCCAGCTCCTTTTATACCCATATGTCCGGGGGAGTGGCATGTAAATTCCACTCGCCAATTCCCATTGGCCTTTTCTCAAAGATCAGAGGTGTTTGGGGCTCCCAAGAGCGACCCCTAGTGTCACTACATCGACACAACGTCGAGTTAGTGACAGATAGGGAACTACAGATTACAGAATACAAATTTGTAATGTATTCCGTTAGATTACTCAAATGCAGCAACGTAATGTGAATACTTTGGATTTCTTCTTCTGCACTGGCAGATTTTTTTCACTTGTTTTGACAATAAACAAGTTAATAACAAGTGAAAAAATATCTGCCAGTACAGTAAAACAAAATACACTTACATTAAAAAGACATTTTCTGATAAAATGTATGTATACTTGAACGTGGATTTTTCTAGATAAAAAATGTCATCATGGCTGATAACAGGTGCATGTAAAAGGGCTAGAAATAGCATTTTAGCTTAGCATTAAGGGGGTCTGTTATGCAAAATTCACTTTTACATGGTGTTTGAACATAATTGTGAGTCGGCAGTTTATGTACTCAACCACCCTACAATGTTAAAAGTCCACCCACTCCTCTTTCTTATATTTCTATTAATCAAAAACAGTGTCTCAAAATGACTGGTTTTCATATCCGCTCTAAAGTGACGTCACTTTAGAGCAGGCCACGCCCACAACTGGTGATTGACTCCACCCTATTATCATAGATCCTCCCCTGAGTGATCGACACACAGTCCGCCATTGTTTTCTGCGCTGGAGCAGCTACAGTGAGAAGAATAATGTCTCAGCTTCGTAAGCATCATAAGTGTTCTGTTGTTGGCTGTAAAAGTGAACATAAGAGTCTTCATGTACTCCCGGCATCAGAGCCACTGAAGACACAGTGGACAAGTTTTGTTTTTGAAGAAAATGTGCCCCAAAACATACCAAAATTCGTGTATGTTTGTGCAGATAATTTTACATCAGACTGCTTTGTGAATGAGGGTCAATGTAAAGCAGGATTTTCAAAAAATTTGACTCTCAAGCATGGATCAGTACCAACTGTTCATGTTCCAGCTTTATATCCTGAAGATGTAAGTATCGCACTGTATATTTTGTGAATGTTTGCAAATCGCTTTTCCAAATGTGCTTGTTAGCCGATTCCACGGCTAATGCAGCTAAAGTTACCATTGTCTCTGCTTGTATTCACAGAGACCAGAGCTATGTCGTTATAGCTCGTTTGCACAACATCACATCACTGCATTGCTGTGGCGTGAAATGCAGATGGAGGACAGGAAGTGATTTTCTACATAAGAAGCACTATCACAAACTCAAAATGCCTATGTTTTGCGTCGTTTACGGTTGCTCAAATCGATCAAACCGAGAAACCACAAGGAGCTTTTATCGTGTAGAAAAGTAGGCAATTGTAGGCAATGGTATGTCATAAATGAAATCTGATTATAGAAAATATAATTAATTAAAGAAAATAATACCTGTTTTATCTCCATGCAGCATATTCTCTGGCTCTGTAGGCATATTGTCACAGTTGCCACATGAGCACCTGTACAACAATTTCTAAATGAGCATGATGCAAGATCATGGTCATTTTCAGGGTGATTCTGTAACTATGGGCACTTATGACCTCAGTTTATAAGTATACATTTTATTTCAGGACTGCAATATACTAGTTCCTACTATATAAATCCATGTAAACATCCACGTTAAGTGTAAGTGTCATTTGCTCTGCCGATCGCATGTTTTATTTCTGGAGCGTGAGCTGTCAGTATGTATGCACGTGCACAGCATTTATGCGCTTGACAGATGCGGCACATTTTTCTTCTGGACAACAAAAAACATGCCTACCATGCCTGCAAACACAGAGATATGATGCAGTTTACCCTTAGTGTACAGAACTAATTAAATAAATTCTTTCGACACTGAAATACATGATGCCACAGACAAGCCCATGTTATCATTATGGCCTAGGCGCCTATACCTACTGTGCTGCAGTTTTAATCTTGAAATATCCACTTGTCTTGGTGTAAAATGAAGGCATTGCATGATGAAAGAAAGTGTTTGTTTTGAGCGCTTGCTGCAGCTGCAATGATGAGTTTGACTTGAGTGACAGAGCGCAGCTGTAAATTTCCGCTGTCATAAAAGTCCCATTCAAAAATCTCTCAATAAATTACACATTTATTAACAATTATTAAATTAAAGCCATAAATCTAATGAAATGAACGTAGCCAATTATAATGAAGTAAAAGTAAAAACATTTTCATTAGAAATTTACTTGAGTAAGAGTGAAAAGTACCCACCATTAAATTTACTCATAAAAGTAATTTTCTTCCAAAACGTTACTCAAGAAAATGTAACGGAGTAAATGTAGCACGTTACTACCCACCTCCGGGCATGCCAAACTATTATTAACTAAATAATCATTTATATTTAATCTATGCAGTTAAATGCGTTACCAGGGCTGGGGAGTAACAGAATACATGTAACAGGATTAGGTATTTAAAATACAAAAAATATTTTAACTGTATTTCACTACAGTTACAATGTAAATAATTGGTAATGAGAATACAGTTACATTCAAAAAGTACTTTAATTACTGAAGATATTACTTTGCATATTGCTTCATGGATGGGCGGGGAGTTTGCCCAGAGCAGAACTACACCGCCAATACCAACAGTTGCTTAATTTGTGTACTATCAATAAATTATTCATTCTGTATTCAAGCTAGTATTCTTTGACGGAAGTGGTCCTGACTGACATTAGCTTTTGATTTGCCGCAAATGTTTGCCAGAAGTTTGCAGCTCTTCACCCAGCAGTGGTGAACCTCCGGCAAACCTTTAGCAACAATGGACAATTTTCCAAAAAACAAGCCTACCACGCCTGCAAACACAGAGATAAGGTGCAGTTTACCCTTAGTGTACAGAACTAATTATATAAATTCTTTCGACACTGAAAATACTGTACACTGAACAAAAAATCCAATCAGGACTTTAAAAAGTGACAAGACTTTGAAATAGTGATAGTAGGCATTCATAAAGCATGATCTTGCTTTGTTTTATTTAGCATTATATATTACTGGGCCTGTGGGACATTGTTAATTTTTTTCACCATAATAATTACTAGAAACTGGCTTCCAAATGCCTCTTCTTCTTGACAGATTCATCCAAATCTGATAAGTGTCCTTAAAGTAACAGTTCAGCGTAAATTAATATTCTGTCAACATTTCCCCAACCTCATGTTGTTCCAACCACATGTTTCTGTATTTTGTGGAAGCTGAAAGATGTTAGACAGAATGTTAGAGACTGAAAGTCTCAGTCACCATTCTTATTTAAAATATGGAGGTAGGGAAAAAAAACATGCAGTGAAAGTAAATGGTGACCAAGGCTAACATTCTGTCTGATATCTCCTTATTGTGTTCCATGGAAGAAAGTCATATGGTTTGAAAAAAAAAAAATGCTGGTGTATGATGACAATTTCCATTAATAATAATAATAATAATAGGGCCTGGCTAGCTCAGCGAGTAAAGACGCTGACTACCACCCCTGGAGTCATGAGTTCGAATCCAGGGCGTGCTGAGTGTCTCCAGCCAGGTCTCCTAAGCAACCAAATTGGCCCGGTTGCTAGGGAGGGTAGAATCACATGGGGTAACCTCCTCATGGTCACTATAATGTGGTTTGCTAACAGTGGGGCACGTGGTGAGTTGTGTGTGTGGATGCCGCAGAGAATAGCATGAAGCCTCCACACGTGCTATGTCTCCGTGGTAATGCGCTCAACAAGCCACGTGATAAGATGCACGGATTGACAGTCTCAGGCGCAGAGGCAACTGAGATTCATCCTCCGCCACCCGGATTGAGGCGAGTCACTATGCCACCACGAGGACTTAGAACGCATTTGGAATTGGGCATTCCAAATTGGGGAGAAAAAGGGGAGAAAAAAATAATAATAAGAAGAAGACAAAGAAGAAGAATTATTATTTGTAGTAGCAAGCTTTCCAGTAGCTGGTCAACTAAATAAAGTGAAGCTTTCAAGCAGAATATAGAGTTAACGTAACAAAACGTACCATCCTCCATCGTGGACTCCAACAATGCCGTGGCCAAGTCCAGGGCACTCTCCCACCCATTGCTCACCAGTCTATTGCCATAGATAGTGTCCATTTGGTCGAACCACTTCCACTTTCTTCTGTTTGAACCACTCCAGCTATTGTGGTCCTTGATGGTTCTGTAGTCACTTAAGTTTTTTTAACTTTTCCCTACACTGTTGGTAGGTCTGGTGGAAGCCGTGTGCGGCCAACAACTGCTGAGAAACTTCCTGAAAGACTTTTTCATTTCACGTCGCCCCATCCAGCTCTCGTTGGATCCTCTCCTCGGCTACTAACGAGAGGAACGTCTGCACCTCATTTATTGACCACGGCATGGTTTTGCACATGTGGCAGCGGGGGCTTGGTCAAGCATCTCTCCGGAGAGAGAGATAGCGGTAAGGGTGCTTACACCTGAGCTAAATTATGTCTAACACCTGTCTCTAATTTCAGTGAGCACGGGGAGAGCAGCATAAATAGAGTGACACAACACTTAGTTGAGAGAGAGACTGGATACGACAGAGCCGAGCCAGAGCAAGGATTTTCTAATAGTGAAAGTTTATTTGTGGAAGCAGTGTGTGTTAGTGTCTAGTTTAGTGCATAAAGGTAAACTGTAAAGTGGTGTCGAGGAAGAGGGGAAATAAAGCCTCACCTGAAGAAGGAAAAACTGCTTCTCGCTTCATCTTTTACACTGGTGCCGAAACCCGGGATTGAAGTTTGGGTCGAAGATGGATGGAGGTCGTCCCGTAGAGTCCTCCCAGTTGGCGGAGATCCTCCAAGTCCTCGCCAGCCTACATCAGAACCACCAACAAACGCTGCTTGAGCTCTGACAAGATCAAGACCGCCGGTTTGTCGAGCTCATGCATGCTCAAGCCGAGGACCGGCAGGCGATCCGGAGCCTCCTCAGCCAGGGGGCATCCTCAGCCGCGACCCCGGACACACCCACGGCATTACCCCCACCAGCATTACAGAAAATGGGGGCGGCGGACGACCCCGAGGTCTTCCTGGATTTGTTTGAGCGGACCGGCGAGATCTGGGGCTGGCCGCTCGGCCAATGGGCAGCCCGATTGATCCCACTATTGTCCGGGGAAGCCCAGCTCACGGCTCAACAACTGCCAGCGTCGAGCCTCCTGGCCTACGGAGATCTAAAAAGAGCCATCTTGCAACGGGTTGGTCGCACTCCGGAGGAAAGTTGTCAACTCTTCCGGAGCTTGAAGTTGGAAAGCTCCGACCGCCCGTTTGCCTTTGCCCAGCGGCTCCGTGACGCCTGCCGAAGATGGCTGCTAGCGGGGGATCGCGACGTCCAGGGAATTATCGACCAGGTGGTACTGGAACAGTTCACAGTTCGACTTCCAAAAGGGACGACGGAGTGGGTCCAGTGCCACCGCCCGGCGTCGTTGGAGGAAGCTATCTGACTTGCGGAGGACCACATGGCGGCGATCCCGAGGGCAGAAGATCCCTCCTACGTTTTCTCTCCTCCCTCTGTTTCTTCCCCCTCCCCTCTCTCTCTCTCATCTGCTCTCTCTCCAGGTCCCGTTCCTGCCCCATGCAGACGAGGAGGAACTCAGCCCCTGAGACCAGTTCCCCGGGTGTGGGAGGCGACACCTTCCCCTACTCCAATGCCCCGCCGCTCTCCCCCTCAGGGGGGGTGCCCGCCGAGGCAAGTGCGGGCGTAGCGCCTGGGCCGGCCTGCTGGAGGTGCGGAGACCCGAGCCACTTCCGAGATCAGTGCCCTCTGATGGAGCTGGGGACGGTGGTGCGGGTCTCTGACCTCCCACAGGCTGCCCCCGACCGGGCCGGAGCGTACCGGATACCGGTAAGCGTCAAGGGGGGTACTCACCAAGCGTTGGTGGATACCGGGTGTAATCAAACCACTATCCACCAACGCCTGGTTCAACCCGAGGCATTGGTCACAACCAAAACGGTGGTGACCCTGACAATTAAATTTCAGGGGAAAAAGCATAGAGTGGAGGCCGCGGTTAGTTCCCACCTCACCCATCCGCTGATTTTGGGGACTGATTGGCCTGATTTTAGAATTTTATTAAAGGGAATTTGCGCGGATGGGTCCTGTATGAAAATAGGGAGATGTGTGATGTGCGATGCTCTGGCAGGGGAGGCGGAGCCGGGGCCGTCCTCGACAGCTCCACGTCATGATGACGAGAGAGGGAATTCTCAGGGAATTCCCTGACGGGGATTTCCCTTTGGAGCAGTCGCGAGACGAAACCCTCAAACACGCCTTTGACCAAGTGAGAGTCATTGATGGTCAACGACTCCAGCCTGACATCGCCCTTTCATACCCCTATTTTGCAATTATAAATGAGCGTTTGTATCGAGTGACACAAGACACTTGGACCAAAGAGGATACAACCCAACTTTTGATTCCAAGGAGCCGCCGGGAAATGGTATTCCAGGCGGCTCATTATAATCCCATGGCGGGTCACCTAGGAGAAAGGAAAACATTGAACCGTCTAATAGCCCGTTTCTATTGGCCGGGCATTGGCGGCAATGTCCGCAGGTGGTGTGCGGCATGCCGCGAATGCCAGCTGGTTAACCCACCGGCCACCCCAAAAGCGCCATTGCGCCCTCTCCCTCTGATCGAGGTCCCCTTTGAGAGAATTGGAATGGACCTCGTCGGGCCATTAGAACGGTCAGCACGCGGACATCGCTTTGTATTGGTCCTAGTGGACTATGCAACGCGATATCCGGAAGCAGTGCCTCTTCGCAACATCTCAGCACGCAGTGTTGCGGAGGCACTCTTCAAAATAATCTCCCGGGTGGGGATTCCGAAAGAAATCCTCACCGATCAGGGCACAACAGTTATGTCACGGACACTATGCGAACTGTATGGGTTGTTAAATATTAAATCGATTCGCACCAGTGTATACCATCCTCAAACGGATGGCCTGGTGGAACGATTTAATAAAACCCTCAAAAACATGATTTGTAAGTTCGTGCACGATGATGCTAGAAATTGGGATAAATGGCTCGACCCCCTGTTATTTGCAGTACGAGAGGTCCTGCAAGCCTCCACTGGCTTCTCCCCATTCGAGCTGCTGTATGGGTGACGCCCACGCGGCGTGCTTGATGTATTGCGAGAGGCCTGGGAGGAAGGACCATCAAACAGTAAAAATGAAATTCAGTACGTTCTTGATCTTAGAGCAAAACTCCACACTTTGGGACAACTAAAACAGGAGAATTTGCTCCAAGCTCAAGAACGACAATGCCGACTGTATGACAGGGGAACTCAGCTAAGGGAATTTGCACCGGGAAATAAAGTGCTTGTATTGCTTCCCACGTCGAGCTCTAAATTACTTGCCAAGTGGCAAGGACCCTTTGAGGTCACACGACGAGTGGGAGATCTCGATTATGAGGTTAAACGGACCGATAGAGGGGACGCTCGTCAAATATACCAACTCAATCTCCTGAAATTGTGGAGGGAGGCGGTTCCCGTGACGTTGGCCATGGTAGTTCCCGAGAAGGCGGAGCTTGGACCGGAGGTGAGTTCAAAACATAAACAGTTCACCCCAGTCATTTGCGGAGACCACCTCTCACCGAGCCAACTCGCAGAGGTTGCTAGGTTGCAACAGGAGTATGCGGATGTGTTCTCCCCTCTACCGGGACGCACAAACCTCATCCATCACCACATCGAGACCAAGCCGGGGGTGGTGGTACGTAGCCGCCCCTATCGATTACCCGAACACAAAAAGAAAATTGTTCGGGAAGAATTGGATGCGATGCTTGATATGGGGGTAATAGAAGAATCCCACAGTGATTGGTCCAGCCCAGTCGTTCTAGTGCCTAAGAGCGACGGGTCTGTACGGTTCTGTGTGGATTACAGGAAAGTCAACGCGGTGTCTAAATCTGATGCATATCCAATGCCTTGCGTTGATGAGCTGCTCGATCGGTTGGGCACTGCTCGTTTTTATTTGACATTGAATTTGACGAAGGGTTATTGGCAGATCCCCTTGACACCAATTTCCCGTGAGAAAACTGCCTTCTCCACACCGTTTGGTTTACACCAATTTGTGACACTTCCGTTCGGTTTGTTTGGAGCCCCGGCTACGTTTCAGCGTCTCATGGAACGAATCCTCAGACCACATTCAACCTACGGCATATGCAACATCTGAGGGCGGTTCTGAGATCGCTGTGCCGAGTGGGACTCACAGCGAATCCGAAGAAGTGGACGGGTGGAGGTACGGTATCTGGGGTTCCACTTGGGCCATGGGCAGGTGCGTCCCCAAATTGACAAGACAGCAGCGATTGCGACCTGCCTGAGACCCAAGACCAAAAAGGGGGTGAGACAGTTCCTGGGGCTGGCTGGCTATTATAGAAGGTTCGTACCTAATTATTCGGACATCACCAGCCTGCTGACTGATCTCACTATAAAGGGAGCTCCAGATCCGGTCCAGTGGACGGAGCAGTGTCAACAGGCGTTTACGCAAGTTAAAGCTGCACTTTGCGGGGGGGCGCTTTTACACTCACCTGACTTCTCTCTCCCTTTTATTTTACAGACAGATGCTTCAGACAGGGGGCTGGGGGCCGTACCCTCGCAGGTGGTGAAGGGGGAGGAGCGCCCGGTGCTGTACATTAGCCGTAAGCTCTCGTTAAGGGAAACTAAGTACAGCACCGTGGAAAAGGAGTGTCTCGCCATCAAGTGGGCGGTCCTCACTCTCCGATACTACCTGCTCTGCAGGGTTTTGACGTCACATTTATTATCGGCTCGGCTCGCTTGGAACCTCAACCGAGGTGGTACTTAAGGGAAGTATACAGTATATCACTATATTATATAGTATAGTGCTTGAGAAGTTTCTCCAATGATGCTGGCGATGTGCTCAACTGAACCAGAGAAGGTGGACATCCTCCTGTGACCTGTCGGCATGAACTAAAAAAAATGTACACTAAAGCTTCATGTCAAACTATTTTTATTGACCTCTTGGACTAATTCACAAAAGAACCTCTGACAGCAAAGATGACTGTAAGTTCCTCACTTTCTTTTTAGATGCAAGTGTTTGCTAAATCAATATTTTACGATGTTAATGCACTCCATTAAAAAAAAATTGTTTACTAACGAGTCTGAAGCCTTCTGCATATTGGCGTGGATTATGATAATTGTGAATGAACATGCGCTCAATTTACGAATGTTTGGAATTCACTAACATACACAAGTTGTACTAACAAATCTAGGGAATATTGTGAGGGACTTGACTTAGAGGCGAAGGTAGAATCCAAATGCAGGAAGTTTATTAAACACGGCAAACAAATCCAAAACACAAAGGCAGAGACGTAGTCTTTAAAGCAGGCAAAGTAGTCGTGCAAATTCATCAGTCCAACCAGGCAAACAGAGCAAAACAGTAATCCAAAAATTGGTAATCCAATAAGGTAGGCACAATGGTCATAACATGAAGACAATGACAACAGGCAATGAGAAAAATGCTTGGTATGGCAGTTAAACTGGCAATACTTCGCAAAGGCATGGCTATTTTTATAGTGCAAACAGGAAGTCACCATAGAAGAAATGGTTCAATGTTAGTATTCGGGGGAGGGCTCCCTCTGGTGGTCGGCTGAATGGATACCAGCCTCATTCGTTACAGAACCGGGGTCATCCCCTTAGTCGTGGTGCTGGACGATTCAGGTGCCCTTGGTGAAAGTCATGAATCAAGGATGGATCCAGTATGTCATTGGTGGCTACCCACTATCTCTCCTCTGGTCCGTAACCTTTCCAGTCCACCAGGTACTGCATCTGGCCCCCTCTACGATGAGAGTCCATGATCTCTGACCATGTAAGCAGGTGATCCGTCGATCTCCAATGAAGGAGGCGGCTCAGGATCCTTAGTTCCGTGACCAGATGTCGGGTGGACCAGTTTCAACAATGACACATGAAAGGAAGGAGAGATGCGGTAGTTAGCAGGAAGCTCCAATCGGTATGATTGATCTGTTTGAGAATTCTGAACGGGCCAACATACCTGGGGCTGAGCTTCCTGCAGGGTAGCCACAACTTGAGGTCATGTGTGGATAATCAGACCCTCTGACCAGGCTGTTAGTCGGGGTGGGGATGCCTCCGTCGATCAGCTTGGATTCGTTGGGCCCGGATGGCCCGCTGTAGCCTGACGTGTGCACTGTCCCACACCTGCTCGCTCCGCCTGATCCAATCATCCACCGCTGGCACCATAGAGGGTTCACTTGACCAAGGGAACATAGGAGGTTGGTAGCCCAGCACACACTGGAAGGGAGTGAGTCCAGAAGAGGAGTGAGTGAGGGAGTTCTGAGCATATTCCGCCCATGGAAGGAAGTCGCTCCACTTCTGTTGTTCACGACTGCAGTATGACCTGAGAAATCTGCCTGTCTCCTGGTTCAGCTTCTCCACCTGTCCGTTTGCTTGAGGATGATAACCAGACATGAGGCTGATATTGATGTCTAGCTACTTGCAGAAGGCCTGCCAGACTCTGGAAATAAACTGCGATCCCCGATCAGACGCTATGTCTTCTGGCAGACCATAGATCCTGAAAACTTGATGGAAAAGAGTGTTAGCAGTCTCCATGGCAGTGGGTAGACCTTTCATGGGGATTAGTCTGCATGACTTTGAAAAACGATCAATGATAACAAAGATGGTTGTATACATTTTGGAGTTTGGCAGATCTGTGAAGTCGACGGACAGGTGGGACCAGGGTCTCTGAGGGATAGGCAGAGGTTTTAGAAGGCTGGCAGTTCTCTGGGGTTTTTTGACTGTGCACAAACCTGACATGCCTTAATATATGCAGTGACATCATTTATGAGTGAAGAGTTACGTACCAGGCTTATTGTCCTCTGGATGCCAGGGTGTCCAGTGCTGAGGGAGGTATGGATCCATTGGATCGTTCTTTGCCGTAGAGTGCGTGGTACATACGGTTTTGTTGGGGGGCATTCTGGTGGTGCAGGGTCTGTCTTTTGGGCGCTTTGAATTTCTTCCATGATGTCCCAGCTTATGGGTGAGATGATGACTGAAGGTGGTAATATGGATTCATTTTGAGGTGTGTTGTGAGGAGGATCATGACAACAAGAGCATCAGCTTTGCAGTTCCTACTGCTAGGGCGGTAGGTGACTGTGAATTGGAATCTTGTGAAGAGCGACCAACGGGCTTGTCGTGGGTTGAGTCATTTTGCTCCCTTGATGTATTCGAGGTCTTTATGGTCATTGATTACTTGAAATGGATGAACAGATCCTTCAAGCCAGTGGTGCCACTCTCTTAACACAGCCTTCATGGAGAGTAGCTCTTTGTTTCCAAAATCATAGTTCCTTTCAGCTGAGTTTAGTTTATGTGAAAAGAAAGCACATGGATAAAGTTTTCCAGGGTTACCATGGCATTGAGAGAGAACCGCCCCGATGCTGCAGTCTGATGCATCCACTTCCACAATGTATGGTTGGTTAGGATCAGGGTGCTTGAGAATGGGGGCAGTCATGAAAATTGTCTTGAGGGTTTTGAAGGCTTTTTGAACAGAGTCACTCCATGGTAGTTTGGATGGTTTTCCTTTGAGTAATGATGTTAAAGGGGCAGAGATGAGACTGTAGTTGCAGATAAACCTCCTGTAGAAGTTCACAAAGCCCAGAAAACATTGTAGCTCCTTAACAGTATTGGGTCTTGGCCATTCCGTGACTGCCTGGTTCATGGAGTTATCCATCTCGACACCCCTATGACTGATTATATACCCCAAGAATGTTGTATGTGTAGTGTGGAACTCACATTTTTCTGCTTTCACGTAGAGTTGGTGTTTCTGTAGGTGTTAGAGGACCATCTTGACATCTTTAATGTGTTGTGCTTTATCTTGGGAGTAGATGAGTATGTCGTCGATGTAGGCGATGACACACTTGTTGAGGAGGTCTCTGAAAATCTCATTAATGAACGATTGGAAAACAGCTGGTGCATTGGCCAGGCCATAAGGCATCACCTGGTACTCATAGTGCCCCCTAGTGGTGATGAATGCGGTTTCCCACTTGTCTCCTTCTCTAATACGAATGAGATTGTAAACACTTCTCAAATCAAGCTTGGTGTAGATGCATGCTTCACATAGTTGTTCTAGGGTAGATAGAACAAGGAGTGGATACCTGTATTTAATTGTTACTGTGTTCAGTCTTCGGTAATCAATACATGGATGGAGCCCTCCATCTTTTTTCTCAATGAAGAAAAAGCCTGCTGCAGCTGGTGAGGTGGAAGGACGAATAAAACCTGAAGCTAGAGCCTCCTCGACATAGATTTATGGCCAAGGTTTCAGGTCTTGATAATGGATAGGCTGTGCTCCTGGGAGGTGCCATGTTTGTTCTTGAGTTTTTATATTTCTTGCCTTTGTGAGGGCATGCAGAGTTTTGATGACTCCTTTCACCACAGTAGTAACACAGTCCCTCCTTATGACAACGTTCACGTTCTTCAACAGAAACTCTAATATAGGCAATCTGCATAGGTTCAGGAGCTTTGGGGCATGCCTGGACTTGACTATGGACTGAGAGTTGTGACTTGGGGCTAATCTTAGAATGTGGTGTTACGCAGTAAATTATCAATCTTTACAGCCAACTAAATTAATTCAGTGAATGTTGAATCCTCACCCTTGCATGCAAGTTCAGCCTGCAGTTTGTGGTTCAGTCCCTCTCTGAACACAATCTTGAGTGCGATATCATTCCATCCACTCTAGGCTGCTAGTTCCTGAAGTGTATGGCAAAGCCAGCTGCTGAACGTGAACCCTGGCGTAAATGAAGCAGCTGAACAGAGACATCTTTACCTCCCTCTAGGTATTCAAACACTTCATGGATCTGGGAAGCGAAGTAATCAAATGAAGTTTGGAGTTGCTTATCAGTCTCCCAAACAGCAGAAGCCCAGTCTAATGCTTTACCGGTAAGCAATGTCATAAATGCACATTTCTTCTAATCCTGGCTGAATGATTCTTGTTGGTTGGAGAAATATATTCTACATTGACGTAGAAACCCCTTACATTTCTCTGGTGAGCCATCAAACTTATCAGGAAGAGCGAATCTTACCGGTGTAGCCTGTGGGGATGGAAGAGAGCAGATGTAGTGGGTGAGGCTCTCATTTTCAGCTCTTAGGTTGTTCAGTTGCTCTTAGTAACTTGCGAGAAGTTCGCTCTGGTAAGCAAATGCAGCCTGGAGCTGAGAAACTTACGCTGGATTCATTGGTGGTGAAGTATTTTGTGAGGGACTCGACATAGAGGTGACGGTAGAATCCAAATGCAGGAAGTTTATTAAACACAGCAAACAAAAAAAAAAAACAAAAAAAACACAAGGCAGATACATAGTCATTAAAGCAAGCAAAGTATTCGTGTGAATTAATCAGTCCAACCAGGCAAACAGAGCAAAACAGTAATCCAAAAATCAGTAATCCAATAAGGTCATACATGAAGACAGTGAAAACAGGCAATGGGAAAACCAATTGGTAAGGCAGTGAAGCTGGCAATACTTCGCAAAGTAACAATGGAAAGGCATGGCTATTTATATAGTGCAAACAGGAAGTCACCATAGAAGAAATGGTTCAATGTTAGTATTCGGAAGAGGGCTCCCTCTGGTGGTCGGCTGAATGAATACCAGCCTCATTCTTTACAAATATGAAGCGTTCATGAATCCGGCAGAAAGTTTTCGGGAAGCTCCATTTTACGCAGAAATTACTCCCAATTCTTTCGTATATTTATGAAATTTTCCTGAATGAGGCCCAATGTGTGTAGTCATGTAAATGCCCATTATCCTGATTTAGCTCTGCATGTAAACATCTTTACCGGTGTTTTTACTGGCTTATCCAATGTGCTTCAGTGCTCTGTCATATTTACGGTTTGACATCTTGTGTTGTTGCATGTTTTGAATAAGTTGATTTTTGATAGTTATCAGTGTATTGGTGTGCATGAAAATGCATTCAATGGTGCAAATTCACTAAACAGTTTGGCAACCTGCGTCTTATTCACTAACCATCCACAATCCAGTTTAAAGGTGCACTCAGTAATTTTTTCCTCATTAAAAAAGTTTAACTAACTTGTAATTTTGCAATATACTGTATGTAGGAAATCATGACCACTCACATTAAAATGAAGACTCCAGTCATATCAGTAACCTTATAAAAGCTGATGGAGAAGAGCATTATATCAGATGTGTGTTTTAGTCAAGGGCACTTTTGCCATTTTAAAGAACTGATTCAGGCTCCTGGATTACAGTGGTGGAGACTGATCCACTGTACAGTCTCTGCATAATATGTCCAATCCAGCATTCTGAACCGGTGTGCAAGATGAGGAATTGTGCCATGAAAATTGTGTTCAGCACTAATTTTGTGTGTGTGTTTGCACCGTTCTTGATTTGCATAATTCCTTAAAGGTGCAGTATGTAACAATTTTCATGTAATATTCGCCTTTTTTTTTTTCTTTTTTTTTTTTTTGCCAATGTGTGATCGGCTTGTAACGCAACTTAAAAAATGAGTCCTTCCCAGACTTCCTAGGTTGCCTATTAAAGCCTGTAGACTGATTTTCATGCGAAGGGAGCGGGTCGGTTTTGCCGGGAAAATCCAAAGGATGTAACATTTATGCACACTCCCGAGAGCCTTGCCTCAGTGCTTCTCTTCCGCTATTCAACAGCGGCAACAAACTGCAACACTGGGTAATGTTATCTTAGAGATGGAATCCAGCAAACGGCCAGCTCCCAGCACAACACCGATCCCTCAGAGAAAGCCAAAAAATAAATGTATCTACTGAATCCCATCTGGCTAAGCAGTAACGTGATCGTGGTCGAGCAAAAACTAGAGTGAACATCGGCAGGGCATTTGATTCCTGTAGGGACCTTCGTTCCTCCCTGATCCTGAATTGGCATTCTTCTTATTGGACAGGTAAGCTTACATAACTGCAAAGCACGTGAAATATTGTGCCATAAGGATTGATCTGTGTAATTTTAGCTAACTTGATCTTGCCTGCCAATGCTGACGAATTGCAAGCTACCTTGCTTCGTAACTTTCAGATAATTTCAACAATCTTCTCTTTATACTAAAAGTCAGGTATACAAGATAAATTTAAGCAAATACGCTGGGTTCTTGATCGTAGTACAACATATGACATACAAAACATACAATAGTGCAACATAACAGTGCAGTGCAACAGTAAACTGTCTGGTATAGTTCGGTAGTATGTAGCTGTATGTGTATATCAGTATACTATGTTAGCTGATAAGTAGTTTTAGTTTAGTCTCAAAGTTTGTAGTAAAACAATCATAACTGTGTAATTTTAATTATGCTACCTCATCCGTCAGCATGATGCCAGTGAATATCTTTGTACATTACATCATTGTTTTGGCCGATGCTCGCTCGCGTCCCTATGGATTGTGTGCACGAGCGAAAGCACAAACAACAGGTTGCTGGCTGCAGTTCACTTAATGGCCACAGGTGTCATTAATAACAAGGGTTCCTGAATCTTACATACTGCACCTTTAAGTGAACTAGGCGCTTAAACAATACAGAGAATATGTGCAAATAAATGCAGCTATCAGCGGAAACATTAATTCTTGAATTCCACCCATTGTTTCCTTAGATAAGCAGTGTCTTATTATGCTGGATTTTTATTTTAATAATTTTTTTTTCATAATAGGTTAAGGGCTGTAAAAGGCCTGATTGAAAATATTAGCACTCTCTAAATTACTGAATTATGTCTGAAGTTTGTGGTTCCCTGTGAGATGTATGAAAATCTAGTAATTAAAAAGTTCCTCTGCTTTGCTTCACTTTTCACGATCGTAATATCCCCTGAACTCACAGTGCCTTCTTGATTTTGATGAGTTATGTTGATTCTTGGGCTTTCAAAAGCTTTTAATAATTGAGAAAGTTAGAAGTTTAGTAATGCCCTGCTGGTGGAGTCTACGATGAATTGTTGAAGCCAAAAAAGGTGTCATTTTCATTATAATTTTGGTGGCTCTCTGGTCCTGTGACGAATGTTCTCTGAATGCTGGTCTCTCTGAGAGCAGACACACTAATCTCAGCTGTGTTTGTATCCTGCAGCTGCTGCAGTCTGAGGGCAGATATCATTCACCACTGATCCTCTTTTCTCACTGGAGAGGCAGCCGCTAATGAAGCTGCTTTTATTTGTTCAAACAGGGTCTAAATATTATACACTTTACACCCAGGATTAGTTTTACAGCTTCTCAGTTCAGTAAGTTAAAATCTGTGTTTTTATTGTAGTTTTACCAAAAACAGACTGTCAAGGTGAATCTTGATGAATGTGAATATGTGATTAATCAGGTCAGTCTCATGACGAAGACGTCACCATAGTGACTTTTTGCCAGCATCAATAAAATATATTTTTATAGTTTAGATATTTTAGATCCCCTAACCCAACGCCATTCCTAAACCAAACTACTTATAGACCCCGTTTCCATCTCGTATATGCGTTTTGGGTGATCCAATCACATGTGATCAGCCCTAAATACAGGTCTAAATGGGGTCTAAAATGTTTTGTGATTGGGTCACAAAAACCACATACGAATGTGGTCAAAAATGCATCTGACCACATCATATTTGAGGTGTAAAAGAGTTTAAACTTTGCCGTTTATGAAAGGCTTTAAAAGGAAATAACCATCCGATCGGAACATTTAAAAAGCGGATACATACACAATCATGAGAGCTTCACAGATCTCCTTTAGTGTGTCTGATATCAACACACTATGACAAGCATGAACACCTTAAGTTCCTTTAATACTAAATAATGGATAATTCTGCTTTAAATGTTGCGTTTGTGTTACACCGGCAGCACCTGCTCTCTCCTGAACGCCGCCAGAGGTCGCCATCTCCAGAGTACTAACCCTTCCTTCACAAACTACATTTCCCATAACCCTCCGCTCAGACTGATTACTCACCCACCTGTTTCACATTATCACTGTCTATTTAAGTTCCCTGTTTACACACATTCAGTGTGAAGTCTTGTTCTGCCTAGTCTGCAATTCTGAGCGTTATTTGCCATTACTGGTTTCCCTGTGTTTTGACTTCTGCGTGTTCATCGTATTTCCCAGCCTGCTTGTGTGTTTTTGGACCTATTACCTGTTTACTGGATTACCCCTCTGTCTCTTGGATTTACTTGGTTTGCCTTTCTTAGACTGTCTTCCTGTGTACCGAACTCTTGCCTGCTTTTTGTTTACCCTTTGATTTGCTACTTTGTTGTACTGTTTATACTTTTATTAAACTGCATATGGATCTTAACATTACTGCCCTGGCATCTTCGCCATAGAAGACTTCGCCAAACCTAGATCCAGCAGCCTTCCAACAGTTACACAAACTTGTTACAGCACAAGCAGCAATGCTTACTAGTCACCATCAGCAGCTGTGCAAGCTCACCTCTATCACAGAAGAACTCTTTAAATCCATGCAGCTAAAACTACAAGTATCTCCATTGGGGGTTTCCACTAGCAACTCTGCCAGCAGCATATCGCACTCTACAGCTGTTGTTAATCATCGACTCTTGCTTCCTGAGAAGTTTGACGGCTCACCCAGTAAGTGTCGAGGATTTCTCTTGCAATGTGAACTTTTTCTCTCTCAACTACCTCAGATGTATCTCAATGATGAAGCTTGTGTTTCCTTTATTGTATCACTGCTGTCAGGAAAGGCATTAGACTGGGCTACTGCAGTATGGAGTCATGAGAACATTTTAAAATGCTTTTTGTCTCACTTCCTAGCTTGTTTACGGGAGGTTTTTGAACACTCTGAGGGTGGTAAGGACCCAGGTGAACTTTTATTGTGTTGAAAATAGGGGAAGAGGTCTGCTGCTGAATTCTCTTTATCCTTTCGCACGCTAGCAGCGCAAACTGTGTGGGTAGAGGACACTTTGAAACTGTTGTTCTGTCAGGGGTTAAATCCTGATCTTCAACCTGAACTAGCATGTCGTGATGAGGGGAGATCGCTTGATGAATTCATCAAATTAGCCATTTGCCTGGATAACCTGATCAAAGCCCGTCATCCAGTCAGCCCTCCTCAGACACTTCACTCTGACACCACTGCAACCAGTTATCACGAGCCCATGCAAGTGGGTCTTTCTTCTCTCTCCTCCGAAGAACGAAGACACCATCTCCGGGAGAGATTATGTATCTACTGCGGACAGTCGGGACATTTACTGGCTGCCTGCCCTACTCGTCCCCCTAGGAAGGGGGATACGGCGGTGAGTTTGGAACTTCAAACCTAAATATTGAACAGTTTGAAGTTTCTGTTACTTTTCATGTGTTAAATAATGAACATCATGTACTGTATCTGCCATTTTAGATTCTGGGGCTGCAGGTAACTTTATTGACCTGGGTCTCGCCATGAATCTAAATCTGTCTTTTGTCCCCTGTGTCCTTCCTGTACATGTGCCAGCACTAGATGGATGACCTCTGGGCTCTGGCAAGATTCAACAGATCACCCGACCCATTCGTCTTCAAGTTGGACTCCTTCATCATGAGGAGATTAAATTCCTAGTCACTCACTCTCCTAAGAACCCGATTGTTCTTGGCCTGCCATGGCTGAGAATTCACAACCCTGAGATCTTGTGGAGAGATGGACAAATCACTCGTAGGAGTGCTTCATTATTATTCGGATCTCCAGGAGGCATTCAGCAAATCAAAGGCTATGCAACTTCCTCCTCACTGTTCCTGTGACTGTGCCATGGACCTTCTGCCGGGCACCTCTCCTCCACCTGGATGAATTTACCCCTTATCTGCACCTGAAACTAAAGCTATGGAGGAGTACATATCGGAGTCCCTAGAAAGAGGATTTATTCGACCATCCACTTCTCCTGGTTTCTTCTTCGTAGGAAAGAAGGACGGGGGCCTTCGTCCATGCATTGACTACCAAGGCCTGAACACAGTCACCATCAAATATCACTATGCTCTCCCTCTGGTACCAACAGCATTAGAGCAGTTATGATGTGCCAAAATCTTCTCCAAACTGGATCTTCGTAACACCTACAATTTAATCCTCATTTGGGAGGGGGATGAATGGAAGACTGCCTTTTCTACACACACTGGCCACTACGAATACCAAGTGATGCCTTTCGGACTTTCCAACAGTCCATCTGTCTTTCAAGCCTATGTAAATGAAATTTTTCGTGATCTTATTGGCAAATGGGTTATTGTCTACATCGATGACATTCTGATATACTATTCTTCCCTTGATGAACATGTTCAACACATCAGAGTGGTGCTCAACCGCCTAGTTCAACATCAACTGAATGCCAAAATGGAGAATGTGAGTTTCACCAATCTACCATCTCTTTCCTGGGGTATGTCATCTCCCCCGAGGGGGTCACCATGGACTCTTCTAAGGTGCAAGCCGTGCTGCAATGGCCACTACCTGTGTCTGTCAAGGAACTACAGCACTTCCTTGGTTTTGCCAATTTCTACAGATGTTTCATCCAAGGTTTCATCTTGGTGGCTGCTCCACTCACCTCATTGCTCTGAGGAAAAGCTCTGAAACTAATCTGGACACCTTCTGCTTGTCAAGCCTTCGATGACCTCAAACAACGCTTTATGACTGCACCTATTTTCCATTATCCAGACCCCACTCGACCCTTCATGCTGGAAGTGGACACCTCTGATTCAGAAGTTGGTGCAGTACTCTCTCAATGACAAGGATCTCCCGCCAAACTCCATCCCTGTGCCTTCTACTCACGCAAGTTGTCAGCTGCTGAAAGAAATTACGACATAGGCAACCGTGAACTGTTGGCCATGAAATTGGCTTTCGAGGAGTGGAGACATTGGTTAGAGGGAGCTCGTCATCCTTTCCTGGTGATCACGGATCATCGCAACCTGGAATACATCCAGTCTGCTAAGCATCTAAATCCTCGTCAAGCTCGATGGTCTCTATTCTTCTCCAGGTTTGATTTCACCGTAACCTTTCGACCTGGCTCCAAGAATACCAAAGCCAATGCCCTGCATTTATGGGTCCACTACTTGCAACAACCCTGTGACTTCGATAATCCCACCAACCCTCATTGTTGCTCCCATACAATGGGACATTATGGCAGACATCACCCAAGCTCAGAACCAAGAACCCACTCCCACTGACTGCCCTCCTTATAAGGTCTTTGTTCCCAGATCCTTATGCAACAGAGTTCTTCATTGGGTACATGATTCGGCCTGCTCCGTACATCCAGGCACACAAGCTACTTGCAGGTTAGTTCAAAACTGGTTTTGGTGGGAGAACTTAGCATCTGAGGTCACTGACTATGTTAAGAACTGCAATGTGTGTGCCACCTCTAAGTCTGTTCGACAGCTCCCGTCTGGTCTCCTTCAACCTCTGCCTGCCCCTCGTCATCCTTGGTCCCATATCACTGTGGATTTTGTCATGGATCTACCCAACTCTCAGGGTTTCACTACCATCTTAACCGTGGTGGACCGCTTCTCTAAGGCCTGTAGATTCATCCCTCTGCCCAAGCTCCCCTTCTCTATGGAATGTGCTGAGAACCTGTTCCAGTATGTCTTCCGCTTCTATGGCTTACCAAAAGACATTGTCTCTGACCATGGTCCTCAATTCACCTCCCGAGTCTGGTCTGCATTCTTCAAATTGCTCAACGTCAACGTGAGTCTAACCTCTGGATATCACCCTCAATCCAGTGGACAAGCTGAACGTCTAAATCAGGACCTAGGTAATTTTTCTGGGCTTACTGTCAAGTGAACCAGCACGACTGGAGCCGTTTTCTTCCCTGGGCCGAATATGCTCAAATATCCCTGTTGAAACCGGCCACCGGAACCACTCCTTTCAAGTGCATCCTCGGTTTTCAACCCCCACTCTTTCCCTGGTCTAGGGAGCCGTCCGATGTACCTGCAGTCGATGACTGGATGCAGCGCATTGAGGCTATCTGGGATCAAGCTCACGTCCATTTACAACATGCTATTCGCCGACAGAGCAGGCCAATCTCCATTGGCGGCCTGGCACCAATTATGCTCCAGGGCAGTGGGTTTGGCTATTCACCCGAGATCTTTGTCTACGGCTCCCGTGCAAGAAATTAAGTCCCAGGTATGTCGGTCCTTTCAAAATCCTTCGTCAAATCAATCCTGTGTCCTTCAAGCTTCAGCTCCCTGCTAATTACCTTGTTTCCCCCACCTTTCATGTTTCCTTGCTCAAACCCACGGCACCTCCGAGAGAGGAGGGCTCTCAAGACCCCCAGAAACCCCTTCCATTCCTCATTGATGGAGAGGAGGCCTTTCAGTTACACAAGCTCCTGGACTCTCGACGCCGGGGTCGGACTCTCCAATATTTGGTTGACTGGGAGGGCTACGGTTCTGAGGAGCATTCCTGGACAAACTCAGAGGACATTCTGGACCCTGCTCTCATCTCTGAATTCCACCACGATTTCCCTAATCGTCCCGCTCCCAGAGGTCGTGGTAGACTCCGACGCAGACAACCTCCTCGTGTCAGGAGCCGCTCGCAGGGGGGTGGGCTCTGTTACACTGGCAGCGCCTGCTATCTCTCCTGAACGCCACCAGAGGTCGCCATCTCCAGAGTACTAACCCTTTCTTCACAAACTACATTTCCCATAACCCTCCGCTCAGACTGATTACTCACCCACCTGTTTCACATTATCTCTGTCTAAGTTCCCTGTTTACATGCATTCAGTGTGAAGTCTTGTTCTGCCTAGTCTGCAATTCTAAGCATTATTTACCATTACTGTTTTCCCTGTGTTTTGACTCCTGCCTGTTCATTGTATTTCCCAGCCTGCTTGTGTGTTTTTGGACCTATTGCCTGTTTACTGGATTACCCCTCTGTCTCTCGGATTTACTTGGTTTGCCTTTCTTGGACTGTCTTCCTGTGTACCGAACCCTTTCCTGCTTTTTTGTTTACCCTTTGATTTGCTACTTTGTTGTACTGTTTATACTTTTATTAAACTGCATATGGATCTTAACATTACCGCCCCGGCATCTTCGCCACAGTTTGTGATTAGATAAAATTTCAACCGCATGTGGGAAAAACAGCGCACCGTTTTTTGCACTTTCTTAACTTTTCTGACTTTGCAGCTCATGCAGTAACACACTGACATAGTGATTGATATATGTCATCATGAAACAGAGACCCTCCCCTCCAAATCAGAACACAAGTGGTCACAGGATGTTACACCAGGTGTAAACGGTGATGTGCCTCACCTGACCACATGTGATCGGATCACCTGAAATGCATCTTAATACCAGGTGGAAACGGGGTCATAAACGTGTACACATATACATAAAACATGTAACAGGCAGGTAAAGGTAGTCACAATAATGTAATTTACATTTCTGAACACCTAACCCAACTCTTAAACCTAACCTTAGTAACAGCGAATAAGACTCTAGCAAGACTTTGGCTGCTGGGGAATTACCTTCTAGACAGCAGGAAAAATGCTTTCTATACAAAATCTGACACTTAAATTTCATCACTTAAGGTTGGTAATTTGTCACAGAATTTGCTCTCATGCTGTGATAAATGACCAATTAATAATTTATGAAACTTAATGACATCCAAAAACAACCTGTAGTAATGTACTGCACCTTACAATCAGGAGACAGAGTTAATAAGTCTGATTGAACAACAAATGATACCTGCTTTTTAGAGTTCAAGCTAAATAAAATATATGTACTTAAGACTATATGTGACTATGTCAAGTTAAACTTAGAGGAGGAGAAAATACTACTTGATTTTACCTTCATCAACCACATGTGAAGTAAAAAACAATGCATTATATAGTGATAAACTGATAATTGGGCATTACTTTTGAGAATATTGACAATGCCGTTCATTAAATTGCATTGTATACACTCAGTGGCCACTTTATGTCCACTTTTCTAAAACTGGGTAAAAACCTTTGCCCCCAGAACAGTCTGAATTCTTTGTGGTATAGATTCAACAATGAATAAATTCCAATATCATGTTGGCTGCAGATTCATGCAGCAAATCGTCATGGTTACTTTCGTAACCTCTGTTCCCTGATGGAGGGAACGAGACATTGTGTCGATGTAGTGACACTAGGGGTAGCCCCAAACACCTCTGCTTTTTTGAAAAAAGGCCAATGAGAATTGGCGAGTGGAATTTGCATGCCACTCCCCCAGACATACGGGTATAAAAGGAGCTGGTATGCAACCACTCATTCAGGTTTTGTGCTGAGGAGCCGAGACCAGGTCCTGGCCATTTCAGCTGGTAGTTCAGCATTATGGCAAGAGGGACACAACATCTCATTCCCTCCATCAGGGAACGGAGGTTACGAAAGTAACCATGACGTTCCCTATCTGTCACTCACTCGTGACGTTGTCACACCCCGGTGTGGTTACTTTACACGACTGCAATGTTGCCATGGTCATGTTCTCGCAATGAGGACATGACTCATCCACGAACGATGTCTCCGCGTGGGCAGTGCCCAGATACATAAGACAGCGATCGCGCCCGTCAGAAGCGGAGAGATAACGACCGCAACCAGGAATAACACACAAATGGAAAGGCATCTTTAAAAAGATGTTCCGTGTGTGTGCCACTCTTTTTGTGAATGAAAATATACTCTTTTAGAATACACTCTCTTATTTTCGCTCTGTCGAAGTGCCCAGGGGCGTTCTCTACACTCCATGGGTGCAGAGGGGGAGAAGCCGCTGAAATGCGCCGTAAATCCAGCAGTTCTGAGGTGCGTCTTTGGAGGGAATTGAATTCAGTGCACTGAATACAACCGCTCGGCTCCAAAGAGAAAATCTGAATGAGTGGTTGCATACCAGCTCCTTTTATACCCGTATGTCCGGGGGAGTGGCATGCAAATTCCACTCGCCAATTCTCATTGGCTTTTTTTCAAAAAAGCAGAGGTGTTTGGGGCTCCCAAGAGTGACCCCTAGTGTCACTACATTGACACAACGTCGAGTGAGTGACAGATAGGGAACTGCTGTTCCACCACATCTGGTAACCGTAAAGGCCTTTGGAGTGCACTGAACTCATTGTCATGTTTGTGGAACCAGCTCGAGGTGTGATTTGTGACATGGTGCATTATCTTGCTTTAAGTAGCCATTAGAAGTTGAGTACACTGCAACTATAAAGAGATGCACATGGTCAGCAACAATATTAATGATGGCTGTGGCATTTTAACGATGTTCAATTGGTATTAAGCAGCCTTATGTGTGCCAAGAACTATTCCCCACACTATTACACCACCACTATCAACCTAAACTGCTGACACGCAAGGTAGAAAGGATGGATTGTTTATGCCAAATTCTGACTCTACCATCTGTATGTCGCCAATTAAATCAAAATTCATCAGACCAGGAAACTTTTTTCAATTCTTCTCTTGTCCAGTTTTGGCTATCATGTGCCCACTGTAGCTTCATATTCTTCAGATTCCTGTTCTTGTTCCTGTCTTGATTTGTTTCCAGGTTTGTCTTGTCTCTTAAACATATGTACCCAGTTTGTTTGTGTGTATTTAAGCCCTCATGTGTCCTCTTTTCTTTGTCAGGTCTTGTCATTTGCTAAGGTTGTAATTTTGGTGATCAGTACTAGTTTTGAGTCGAGTTCATGCCCATTAGTCGAGTTCCTTGTTCAAGAATCATGTATCTGTTCCAAAAGTTCTATTCTTTGTCTTTTTCAATAAATAAATTCCCTTTAGATCCTGCCTCTGTTTTCTTTTCAATAACACTGTGGTAATGCATGGTTATTTCAATTACTGTAACCTTCTTGTATGCTTAAACTACCAGAGTTCAAGCTGTCAGGAAGGCAACACTATTTGAAACAGCCACACATTACAACAGTGTTTTGCATTCTCCATTAGATGATTAGATAATTAAATTAATGAGTTGGTGTACAGATGTACCTAATAAAGTGGCTCTGGTTGTGTATACTGTTAATATGTACATGTATGCGTGTGTGTGTGTGTGTGTGTGTGTGTGTGTGTATATATATATATATATATATAGGCAGTGCTAAGGGTGGCCAATATAATGCTTAAATAAATGCTACTCTACAAATTAACAGTATTGTGAATTGAAAACCCCATACACTTCCATACATATACACTACATGGCCGTACACCATACCAATGCTTGTTGAACATTTAATTCTGAACCATCAACTTTAACAGGGAGTTGGTCCTCTCTTTGCTGATATAACAGCTTTCACTCTTCTGGGAAGGCTTTCCACTAGATGTTTGTACATGGCTTTGGGGATTTGCTCTCATTCAAAGGTCTAAAGATCATCAGTTAGGACAGAAACCATTCTTTATAGAGCTTGTTTTGTTAAAAAAAAAAAAAAAGAAGAAGAAGAAAAGTTGAGTTAACTGAAAAAGAGTAAAAGAGTTTACGCAACGTCAGGCAAATTAGTTGCACCAACTTAACAATTCAAGTTGGATTATATGTTCCATGAACTGTGAGTTCAGCAAACTCAAAAATATAAATGATTATTAAGTTAAATAAAAATGCATTTTTAAGTACAGCTGTCCATAAATTTCAATATTCTTGAAAATAATTAAGCAGATTTACATTTCTACATAAGATCATGTGTCAGTCCCACCACCAAGATGCCAAATAGTTGGTCCAACTTAAAAGGTAGTGTAGGTAACAAGTACTTTAAACTTTTACAGTATAAGTCAACTTAATAACTAAATAAACTTAATCAAAGCGAACACTAATCACTCTGATGGTGACTAAACAAAACACAACTTTTTACAGCAAAACATCTTTAAAAACACACATAGAGCTTCTGTAAACATCTATTAAATAAAAACAGATTATGTACATATTATTCACATGTGTTCTGCATTTTCCACAGAAAATCCACTATATGGACAATCATATGCAGTTATTTTGCACAAAAAAAAACAAAAAAAAAAAACTGATAAGGTCAGTATATAATAATTTACAATCCAACATCCTGATGAAAACTTATTCATATTTACATATCATAAATACGTTATATATTAAATAAGAAAATACATTCCTTAGGACTGAGCATTAGTGATCAAACTGAGCATGCTCAAAAGCCTGTAAGTTCTACCTTCACCACCAAACTTGCTCACTGTTTAAAAATGTAAGTTGCTCTGACTTAAATGGCATATCGTTGACTTTATTTATTGTTTTAAGTAATATTAACTTTTTCTACATTAGATCATTGTCATTCTAGAACAGAAAAATGTCCACTCTACTTAATAAATTCTATAAAATCTATAGAGATGTTAAAATGAAATAGGTCTTGGGATGTTGATGGGATTTTATTGATTCTGTTCACCTGTTAGTGCTGTGTGTAGCAGAAACAGCCAAATATGTTAGTAGGGGGTCCTCACCTTTCTAAATATAGTGTATCTGTTGATAGCTTAAACTTTCCTTCTACATTACGTTGACATTCTTAGCAGACGTTATTTTTTTCCAAAGCAGCTTGTAAGCATACAGTGCCTTTTATGTAATTACAGCAACAATCCCTATGGGAATATATAAAAAGCATTACTGCAATGACAGTCTTTGCATTAGATTCATTTTCCTGCAACTATTAAATCTGTACTCTATACATAGCAGCCAAGCTTGTGGCTTAATATATATGGTCTAAACTGTGTGGCTCTATATATGGTCTAAGCTAAATCTAAGTACTCATGATCATATGCAACAATTTAGAGTCTTAGATAAATCCTATACACATCTGTCCACATCAAATAATCAAAGGCTGCAGTGCCTCACAAATTAAGATGTGTCATTTGGGGCTCTTTCTTCCTTTCTTAAGAACTCCTCAGCTGATACTGACTTTAAAAACCTTCCCATCATGCACAGTGAACATGAAACACAGACAGACTGAAAGTTCTTCCTTTTTCACTTTCTTTTTTCTTCAATTTATCATCCTCTGGATTGGACGCTCTCATCCCTCAATGCCAGTGCTGACATTCTGGGAGATAAAAGAGATTTAATGGAAGATTCCACACCTTGCTCTCCCTCGTCTTTTTTTTTTAAATCGAAATGACTATGCTAGTGCAAATCCTTTGATATTCCCACATATGCTGAACACAGGGGTTCAAGGACAGAAGGGTGAGAAACAGAAAGGGAGACTTAAACACCAGAACACAAATACTGGATCCCCACAAAGCTGCAAACACAGCAAAGAAGAATAAAAAGAGTTTTGCTGGAGTATAGATGATGTGTATGTGTGTGTGTGTGTGTGTGTGTGTGTATGTGTGTGTTTATGGATTATGATAAGTGTTTTGGAAATCTCAGTCAAGATAAGATGAAGTGAGGAGGAAATATTGTCAAGCATTTTTAGTTGTTACATACACACACACAAAAGCGCAAACACTATTGAAACATTATGACAACACATTTCCATTCAAACAATAGCTCTATTCCAAAAACCTAGTAAACTGTCTTCTTAGGCAGCATTTTAAGGCATTGTAGGTGTACTCCCAATTCAAAGTCTGTCCCAAAAGGTAGGCAGCAACATATGCTGCCTTATAAGATGCCAAACTATTTTTAAATTGACAGAGTCTTAAAACCTTACACGGACAGGCTAGACACAAAAAAGAAATGAGATGCTATGCAGTGGCCAAAATGTCCATCTGCCACATGTTTACATAGAGAAACAATAAAAAAAAAAAAGCACAGACATAATGCATGAACTTACCCTGTACAAATAAGACAAACCCAAAATGTAGAACAAGAAGGTCATTGAAACAATTTAAAAGATATCAAATATATGATATATACAGTATATAATGTGCTTGGGCTATATTTCACTCAATACTGAAAAGTATCAATACAAATATTTCAATCTAATAATTTTTTTAACCCAATATTTGTGTGCAACATATATTTTATATTAAAGCTGATGCAATTTTTTTCTGTTAAAATACTTTCTCCTATCACAGCTTAATATGCAGAGGCAAATAGTAGTAATACATTCATAGGTTCATTTTCTCGAAAACTGTAAACACTGTGTTTCTGTTGCGCTATGAAAATTGCTCTGTTTGTTTTGCTTAGATCCGCCCCAAAAAAGTTACTCAACCAATGCCGTGAGTTGGGGCCGGCACAGATATTACATACTTCAGCTTTAAGATATATAGAAACATTGGCTTATCAACATGCTAACATATAACTCTAAATAAATTCAAATCTCCTTTATGTGCTTTTTCTGCCTTCATGTGCTGTTGGAATTATCCTACTTCCCAATTCTAAAACCATAATTTCGAGTACGGCGTTTTCAAGTTCTTTGCTGTCAGAAAGAAATGGAGGACACCAAGTTCACTCTTGCATATTTCTTGGGGAAATCTAATTTTGACACTGTAATACATGTTAGTCAAACAATAATGACATTTTTGAGAAATAAATGACAAATTAAAAAAAATTACATTGTACATCAAATGTTTACTGATATACATACATGTACACTGATGAGCCAAAAAATGTTGTCCACTTACAGGTGAATAACACTGATCATCTCCAAACAAGGCCACATGTAAAGGTCTGGGTAAATTAGATGGTAAGCGAACAATCAGTTCTCGTAGTCAATGAGTTGAATGCAGGAGAAATGGGCAGGATTAAAGACCTGAGTAACTTTGACAAGGGTCAAATTGTGATGGCTAGATGACGGGGTCAGAGCATCTCTAAAATGCCAAGGCTTGTGGGGTGCTTCTGGTCAGCAATGGTGAATACCTGCTGACAGCTATCCAAGGAGGGACAAAACACAAACCTGCGACAGGGTGTTGGGCGCCCAAGGCTCATCGATGCACGAGGGCAGCGAAAGCTATCCAGTATGGTCCGAACCGACATAAGGCACATCTCACAGAACATTTTAATGATAGTTACAGGAAGAATGTGTCACAACACAGTGTTGCGCCCTGCTGCGTATGGGACTGAGTAGCCACAGACCGGTCACAGTGCCCATGATGACCCCTGTCCACTGTCTAAAGCACCTACAATGGGCACGCGGGAGTCGGAACTGGAACTTGAAACAGTGGAATAAGGTCGCCTGGTCCAGTGGGTCCCATTTTCTTTTATATCACATGCACGGCCGTGTACGTGTGCACAGTTTACCTGGGGAAGTGATGGCATCAGGATGCACTGTGGGAAGACGACAAGCCGATGGAGGGAGTGTGATGCTCTGGGCAATGTTCTGCTGGGAAACCCTGGGTCCAGCCATTCATGTGGACATCAATTTGACACATGCCACCTACCAAAACATTGTTGCAGACCAGATACACCCCTTCATGGTAATGGAATTCCCTGATGGCAGTGGCCTCTTTCAGCTGGATAGTGCCACACTGCACACATTGTTCGGGAATAGTTTGAGGAACATAATGAAGAGTTCAAGGTGTTGCCCTGGCCTCCAAATTTCCCAGATTTTAATCTGATTGAGCATCTGTGGGATATGATGGACCAACATGTCAGATCCACGGCAGCTCCACATCGCAATTTACAGAACTTGAAAGATCTGCTGCTAATTTCTTGGTGCCAGATACCACAGGACACCTTCAGGGATCTTGTAGAGTCCGTGCCTTGGCAGGTTGGCACTTTTTTGGTGGCACATGGAGGACCAACAGCATATAGGCAGGTGGTCTTTATGTTTTGGCTCATCTGTGTATATACTGTATGTATGACCAAAATGGCAAGCGATAACAAGGTATCTACATTTAGAAAAAATTAATAAAACACAATTATTCACTGCAGAAATCGTACTCTCACCCACCATATAAAAAATGTATGTCTCCTCCCAACTTGGAAACTCGGGTATCAAAATATTATTTCAGAGTTTCCCAATTGTATTTATGACTTGAGGGTGCATTCATGTGTATTTAAGTAGGAAACTCTTATTTATGATAGTTCCGATAGCAAGTGAAGACAGCATTATTTTCAGGTGTTGCTGCCTTATAAACAGTGTTTCAAATCAGCTTCTTATCAGGTTCATTTCGGGTAAGATTCAGGCTTAGAAGGTATCTGCCTATGTAGGCAGTAGACAGCAAGGCACTAGGTTTTGAAACATAGCAAATGTTTGTCTTTTTGTAGAATTATATCATATCATTAAATACAGTGCAATTCAAGATCACTTGATCATGTCATTTTTTTCTCATCTAGGGAAAAAAGTTCTTTCTTAATTAATCCACTCTTTAGACATAAATGATTAAGCAAGTGAAAACAGTGTCCTGCTTTACTTACCATACACAACCAATTAACAAACTAAACTAAACTGTTTGACTCAAGGAACTGTAAAGATAAAGAAGACCACAGACTGAGCCAGCTTCCCAGAAACAATCTTACGCTACAAGGGTGTTTGTCAGCGATGCCATGTAATTCAAGTTGAAGGTTAATGACTGCAAACCTTTGGGGAAACATGCCGTCATTGAAGTGTGGTACTTCGCTCCAGCGGAGGGGCAGTTTTACACTGCGGGAGTCGACACAGTAATATCACTCTTAGTAGATGTGATTCTTAGACCGTCACTCATGAAAAAAAAAGAAATCTTTCTGAAAGCCTCATGCTCACCTCCCTCTGCAGAAACAAGATTATTATAAAATTGATAGTTCAAAATCTAAAGCCATATTTAAATATGGTACATGCACACCTCAACTGGCAGCCATAAACAGTCTACAGACAGGCTTCTGAACTAAATTTCTTGGTGGAAGGACTGTTTATTAGTGGTTCTTGCTGAGGTCAGCATCACTATTACAATTGCTTGTACTCCAGTAATTCACTTATTCATTTACAGAATGAATACAAAATACAAAATCTTCACAAGAAAAACAGACAATATTCACATGAAATAATTAATTTATTAAAGAAATAAAACAATATCTATTTGAATATGTGATCTTTAACATTCACTCATTTGTCAATAGCAGGATTATCCTATTTAACCAATAGTATAACAAGCAAATATATCTCAATTCAAGAAATAAATCAGAAAACTTACTTCATTGGCTGCTTATTACCAAAGGAAGAACTCTATGTCTTGCATCCTCTTAAATTTCTACTGTAATGGGGGAAAATTTGATATTTTCACACACAACTTTAGAAAACTCTAATCACTAATGTGGAACATACATCATTCTCTCTGGGGAAAACATTAATAATAGCAGTCCCTACAACAACTGTTCCTACCTATTGGTTCCACTCTGCACATCAAGGCTATATTATTTGTTAAATACACAAAATATGTGGGAAAAAATATAAAAATAATCATCAATAAATCTAAACTGACTTTGATATCAGTAACACTAACGTATTAAACTTTAGACATGAATGATACATCCAATCGACAGGCTTGTTGACAAGAATTTTTGTCTAGTGGACAATAAAACGGCTGAAAAAAATCCATGTATTTACACTGAAAGAGGGACCTGACCACTAAACTTGGGCCAGTAAGTAACCACCTAGCTACATGCTAACACCACCCAGAACACTCTAGTAATGTCATACCTGCAGCAATGCGCTAACAACCACTCAGAACACCTTAGGAATCACATAGGCAACCACCCATGACACCCTTGAATCATGGCAGCACATTTTGCACAGGCTAGCACCACTCACATTATTTTCAGAAAATGTGAAAATTTAGTTGTGATTATAATTATTATTAATAAATGTCATTGTTTAACACTAGTGTCTTTTATAGTATTGCTTTTAATACATAATTCTTACTATATAGTACATTTTAGTCAGTGTGGAGGCCAACTTTTCACAAATTAAAATAAGGCTGTAAAGGACAGATGTATAGTCTGTTCATTAGGTTGTTAATGTTTCATCAACTGAACAACTGACACCAAGGTATTTAACAGTATTAAATACTTGGTGTCAATTGTTCAGCTGTTGAAACATTAAGGGTGCCTTCATGTGCCATCGAAATTAGCCTACTTCCCACTTCTGAAGTGGTAATTATGAGTAGGTCACGTTCAAGTGTTTTGCTGTCGGAAAAAAAACAGGAAACATGGATGACGGCAGTTGCATTCATACATATTTTTTGAAGAACTTTTATATGACAGCATGATACATATTATTCAGTTAAGCTTGCTGACGATAATGGAAATTTGGTCAAATACAAGCAAAAATATACAACATGCATCAAACGGTTGCTGATGTACATTAATGAATATAATGTGCAAGCGCTAACAATTAGCTGTATTTAGAAAAATGAACAAAACCTGTCATTGACTACAGAAACCGTCCTCTCCTCCGCCATGTTGAAAGTGTACGACTCCTCTCAACTTGAAAATTCAGGCATCAAAATTGTTTCCCAGTCGAATTAAGACTTGAGGGGTCATTCATGTGCAACTTCTGAGTGGGAAACTCATATTTACGATAATTCCAATAGCATGTGAAAGCAGCATTAAAATATGTCATGCCAAAAAATATTCCAGTGGACAAAAACCTCTGGAAAACATGGGTTGTGATAATTAGATGTTTGGACAGTTTGATTATAGTAACCATTGAACAGACTTGTACACCTATCCCTTGCAGCCTTGTTTTCAATCATGAAAAATTTAATATGGTGGCTACCCTAATAAAGGTCTATTAAAAAGACCAAAACATGGTCTCAGATGAAGCCTTTTTAACAAGAAATAACAGTGCTTAAATTCAGCGCAACAGATAACATATTTCCTGAACTATGATGTTTGTCTCATACAGTATGTTGCACTGATCCCTCTTTTCCTCCATTGAGCAGCCAATGTCACTGTACTGACACAGTGATTGATGAGAGCAAAAGATCAACCACAGCACCTCAATGCTTCATTAGACAAAAGGGAGAATCAATCATGACACACGCAGGCCTTGTACCACAGCACAGTGAGAAAGAACCATGTCAAAGTCTGATGTGAAGTTTGTCTTAATCAAAGTTTAGTTCAAAGTGTGAATGATGATAGAATCTGGCTCGAGGAGAATAAAAAATTAATTGATTAGAGAAGAAACCTACCAGAATCCTTGAGTATCAGACATATTACATTTGCTGTCATCATGCGAATGGACTTTTCTTGCGTGACAAGTGTACAGTGGATATGCAATATTGCTACCAAGTTCATAATTGTTCAATAGTAGAATATTGGCAGTTATCAGTCATTTATTAAAATGTATGACAATGTTGGCTTTTGGCATGGGGTCAGGGTTTGGTTGGTTAGTTTCAGCAGCTAGCCCCTGTTGGTAGATGCTCTAACCATTCTGAGGGCAAAAACCAAGCTAACACAGTTATGTTGTGAAGACGTACCCAGACCAGACTCGTCGCAGCGATGTACCAAAATAAAGTTGCACTGACTTAGATTTGTGATTCCCCTATTTGTCGTGATGATGTTATTGTACTAAATTGCTGGTATTTGGGGTGTAGGTTCCAATGACTTAAAACAGATACGACATACCCAGACCGGACCAGATTCGTCTCAGCGACGTACCAAATAACGTTGTATTGAGGTAACTTTGTGATTCCCCTATTTGTTGTGGTGACTTTATTATTACACGTTGCTGAGATGTGGCCAGTATGTTCCAATGACCAAAATATATTTTCGTACCAACAACGCCGCCAGCATGTTTGTCTGTAACGAACTGGCCATGGTGATGGTGTTAGGATCCATGTGCAGGAAGTTTATTAAAAGAGACACAAGCAAACAATCCAAAACAGCAGGCAGAGAGACGTGGAGCAGGCAGATAAATCCAACAAACCAAATAGACAGTCTAACCAGGCAAACAAAACAAAGGGTAATCCAAAAAGCAGGAAATCCAGAAAAACAGGCAATGGTCATAACATGAATCAAGAAACAATGGAAAAATGCATGGCAGGGTAAACTGGCAATACTTCACAATGAACAATGGAACTGCATGGCTATACACACACACACACACACACACACACACACACACACACACACACGGTAAACAGGAAATGAGCAGTGAAGAAATGGGTGAAGATCAGTATTCGGGAGAGGGCTCCCTCTGGTGGTTGGATGGGTAACAAGAAACAGAGGTTACAGAACCCCCACCCCACAAACAACTCCTGGTGTTCTTCTGCTGGGACGTGCCCTTGGTCGTGGTGCTGGACGATTAGGATGGGCTTGGTGGAACTCTTGGATCAGGGATGGGTCCAGTATGTCCTTGGTGGCTACCCACGATCTCTCCTCTGGTCCGTAGCCTTCCCAGTCCACCAAGTATTGCATCTGGCTCCCTCGTCGCCTTGAGTCCATGATCTCTCTGACCATATATGTTGGTGCTCCATCAACCTCCAATGGAGGCGGAGGCTCGGGATTCGTGATTCCAGGGCCAGACGCTGGGTGTACCCATTTCAGCAAGGACACATAGAATGAAGGAGATATGGTAGATTGCAGGAAGCTCTAATCAGTAAGTAACTGGGTTTATTTGATGGATAATTCTGAATGGACCCACATACCTTGGACTGAGCTTCCTGCAAGGTAGCCGCAGCTTGAGATCCCTTGTGGATAACCAGACACTCTGTCCAGGCTGATAGTTGGGGTGAGGGTGCCTCCGCTGGTCAGCCTGAAAGCGTTGCGCTTGGACCACTTGCTGTAGCCTGACATGTGCACTGTCCCACACCCTCTTGCTCCCCCTAATCCAATCGTCCACCACTGGCACTGTAGATGGTTCTCCTGACCAAGGGAACATCGGGGGTTGGTAGCCCAGCATGCATTGGAAGGGGGTTAGCCCCATAGAGGTATGAGTGAGGGAATTCTGTGCGTATTCGACCCAGGGCAAGAAGTTGCTCCAATTCTCCAGTTCACTACTACAGTAGCTCCGAAGATATCTGCCAATCTCCTGGTTTAAACATTCCACCTATCTGTTGGCTTGGGGGTGATAGCCTGAGGTGAGACTCATATTGATGTCCAGTTGCTTACAGAATGTCTACCAAACTCGGGACGTGAACCTTGATCGGACACTAAGTCTTCCAGTAATCCATAGACTCTGAATACTTGGTGGAATAGAGCATTAGCAGTTTCCATAGTCGTGGGTAAACCTTTGAGAGGGACAAGTCTACATGATTTTGAAAATCGGTCGATAATTACCAATATGGTGGTGTATCCATTGGAGTTTGGCATGTCGGTGACGAAATCGATGGACAGGTGGGACCATGGTCTTTGGGGTATTGGCAGTGGTTGGAGTAATCCTGTGAGCAGTTCAATGGGGGTCTTAGATTGTGCACACTTGACAAGACTTCACATAGTTAAATTACAGATGGCCACCAGAAGGAATTACGTATAGTGATTATTCTTTGGATGCCAGGGTATCCTGTGCTCAATGAAGTGTGGACCCATTGGATAGTTCTCAGATGTCAAGCTTGTGTGAACTTAAAGTACTTGGTTGGGGGGCAGTCAGGTGGTGACAGTTTGTGCTGTTGTGCTCATTGTATTTCTTCCATGATATCCCAACTAATCGGTGCAATGATGACAGATGGTGGTAGGATTTGTCCAGGATGAGGTTGGATGTGGGGTGGATCATGCCTGTGTGAAAGTGCATCTGCTTTGCCATACTTGCTGCCAGGGCGGTAAGTGATGGTAAAATTGAACCTGGTGAAGAACAATGACCATCGGGCTTGATATGGATTCAGTCTCTTGGCTACCTTGATGTATTCAAGGTTCTTGTGATCAGTGATAACTTGGAACGGGTAGACTGCCCCCTCTAACCAGTGATGCCACTCTTCGAGTGCTGCCTTTATGGAAAGTAATTCCTTGTTCCCCACATCATAGTTTCACTCAGGAGAATGTAACTTTCTGAAGAAAAATGCACAAGTGTAAAGCTTGCCTGGGGTTCTATGATATTGTGACAGGACCGCTCCAATCCCACAATCAGAGGTGTCTACTTCAATGACAAAAGGAAGATTGGAGGGGTGTTTCAGTATAGGAGCGGTCGTGAAGCTTGACTTGAGGGAGATGAAGGCTTGGTATGAGGCATCGTTCCATGGCAACTTGTTGGGTTTTCCCTTGAGCAATGACGTGAGTGGTGCTGCAATGATACTGTAGTTTCTGATGTAGCGGCAGTATAAGTTGGCAAAGCCCAGAAACCTCTGTAGTTCTTTGATTGTGGAAGGTCGAGGCCATTCGGTAACTGCTGCAATTTTAGAGACATCCATTTCTACACCTTGGTGGCTGATATTGTAACCTTGTTTTGAGAGTAGATGAGAATGTCATCAATGTAGGCCACCACACACTGATTCAGCAGGTCTCTGAAAATATAATTGACAAAAGACTGGAAAACAGAGGGGGTGTTAGCAAGTCCATACGGCATGACCAGATATTCATATTGCCCTCTGGTGGTGATGGATGCAGTTTTCCACTCATCTCCTCTGATTCTGATGAGGTTATAAACACTTCTTAGATCGAGCTTAGTATAAATCTTAGCCTCACAGAGTTGTTCAAGGGCTGAGGGGATAAGTGGCAGTGGGTAACGGTATTTCAGGGTGACAGAGTTCAGGCCTTTATAGTCGATACATGGATGTAGACCTCCATCCTTTTTCTCCACAAAAAAACCTGCAGCTGCTGGAGAGGTGGAGGGACAGATGTAACCAGAGGCAAGGGCTTCCTCAATGCAAGTTTCCATAGCTAGGGTCTCAGGGCGTGACAATGGATAAGGCTTGCTTTTCGGTGGAGCTGTATTAGACAGAAGTTCAATGGCGCAGTCCCATGGATGGTGAGGAGGAAGTTGAGTAGCTTTGACTTTACTAAAAACTTCATTGAATTCTGCATACTCCTTGGGAATCATGGTTACTGTTTGGAATTCAGGGCTTTCAATGCTGGTGGTAAGACAAGGCATGGAGACAGCAACAGAGACAATGTTCATGACAGAAACTTGACCATTGCATGAGCTCACCCTGGTTCCAGGATATAGAAGGGTTGTGGATGGACAGCCAAAGATGACCCAGGATAAGAGCGTGATTGGGTGAGTTTGACATATAGTGAAATGTTCTCCACATGAAATAGTCCAATCTTGATGGTTATGGGAACAGTCTGTTGGGTTATACCAGTACCAATGGGAGCGTTGTAAACTGTGGTGATATTAATTGTTGGAATGGTGTGTATATTGAGTTATTGTACGATCTCTTGATTTATGAGATTCACAGCAGCCCCAGAATCCACTAAAGCTGTAAAATGTTTTATATGATCACCAAAGGAGATCTGTACAGGCAACAAAAAACTGTGAAGGATAGGTGATACAAAGTTTGTGGTACTCACTTTCAGCTTTGATTCATGGGAACTTGATTTCTTGTGTGGGCATGCAGCATTGAGATGACCTGGTTCACCACAGTAATAGCAAAGTTTTTTGTTATGTCGACGTTGGTGTTCCTCCATAGAAACACAAAGTTCTTGGTGAAGCCCCTCACGGAAAACAGTTTTCAGAGCGACATCATTCTACCCACTTTGAGCCGCTAGCGTCCTGAACAGAATTGCGTAGTCTGCTGCAGATCGATGGCCCTGGCGTAAATGAAGCAGCTGAACAGAGATATCTTGACCATTCGCTGGATACTCGAAGACTTCGTGGATCTGTTGAACTAAGTAGTTAAACGAGGTCTGGATTTGAGGATCTGCTTTACTGGTAAGTAGAGACATCATAAAAGGTACATTTCTTGCCGTCTTGAAAAATTGATTCAGGTTGGTTAGAGAAAGACTTTACACTGTCATAAAAAACCCCAGCATTTCTCAGCAGAACCATCAAACTTGTCAGGAAGAGCAAAGCTTACCAGTTTAGCATGGGGAGCTGGCAGTGAGTGAATGTAGTGAGTCAAACATTTGTTGGCAGCTCATAGGTTGTTCAGCTGGTCTTGATAACCCTTTAAAACCTCGCACTGGTGTGCAAATGCAGCCTGGAGCTGTGAGACTTCCGCTGGATCCATGGTAGGCGAAGTATTCTGTTATGAACTGGCCATGAAGACGGTGTTAGGATCCATATGCAGGAAGTTTATTAAAAGAGACACAAGCAAACTATTCAAAACAGCAGGCAGAGAGACATAGTCGTAAAGCAGGCAGATAAAACCAATAAACCAAATTGACAGTCCAACCAGGCAAACAAAACAAAGGGTAATCCAAAAAGCAGTAAATCCAGAAAAACATGTGGCAATGGAAAAATGCTCAGTAAAGCAGGGTAAACTGGCAATACTTCACAACGAACAATGGAACTGCATGGCTATATATACACATGTGGTAAACAGGAAATGAGCAGTGAAGAAATGGGTGAAGATCAGTATTCGGGAGAGAGCTCCCTCTGGTGGTTGTTAGGATGGGTAACAACCTCAGATGTTACATTGTCATTGCATTCTACTCATGTAGTCATGTTTAAAATACCAACTTACCTGCAGATAACCAGGGCTGACCTTTGTTTCCCATTTTATAATTTTCCTCCTAAAATTGCAATTACTTGACTTAATTAATAAATCAGCATTTGTAAGCATAGAAAATATTTTTCACCACAAAACACTAAGTTATTCAGAGTATTTATTCACAAAATATAAATTAATATAAAGAATATAAGAATCTTAAAAGTAAACAGCTAAATGTGGGAAAATGTCACACTGATG
This sequence comes from Myxocyprinus asiaticus, assembly GCF_019703515.2. Lineage (NCBI taxonomy): Eukaryota > Metazoa > Chordata > Actinopteri > Cypriniformes > Catostomidae > Myxocyprinus > Myxocyprinus asiaticus. Next base: position 18,939,644 of record NC_059378.1, on the reverse strand, counting down.
TTCCAAACAAAGTCAACTATAATTTTGTCCACTTTTCTACAAATATCCACAGAGACATCCAGTGTCATTGCAGGGTAGATAACACAAGACAATGCCTCTGCTTTGGAAAGCAACACTTTACCTTTTATACAAAGATCATGCTTTAACCAGGAATTTAATTTACGTTGAATAGTAAGAATAAGAGATTCAAAGTTTAGTTTTGATCTTTTAACTTGATCTTTACAAATAGTTATGCCTAAATATTTGACTTCGGATTTGACTGGGATGTTACAAATTGTAAAATCAGTGGAACATTTGGTAGGTAAAAGTTCACATTTGTGAATATTTAGAACTAAACCGGAGGCAGATGAGAAAAAATGTATAATGTTTAGGGCTACAGGAATTTGCTGTTTATTTTTCAGAAATAGTGTTGTATCATCTGCCAATTGCCTCAGAAATACCTTTCAGATTACTATTTTGAATGTGGATGGCTAATAACTGCAAGAGAAAAAGGTATGGTGAGATTGGGCAGCCTTGACGGATCCCCGTCTATACTAAACCTACGAGTAGTACCATGCTGTAATTTGATTGAAGTATTAGCGTTATTATACAAAGTTTGAATTGTATTAATAAAATTGAAGCCAAAAACGTATATATCTAAAGGTTTTCGAATAAAAAAAACTCAACAGAATCAAAAGCTTTGTAGAAGTCAAGAAAAAGCAAGAAACTGTCATCTGAGATCATATCCGAGTAACCTAGAATATCAAGCACTAGTCTAATATTATTTGATATACAGTTGTGCTCAAAAGTTTGCATACCCTGGTAGAAATTGTGAAATTTTGGCATTGGTTTTGAAAATATGACTGATCATGCAAAAAAAGTATTTTATTTAAGGAAGGTGATCATATGAAGCCATTTATTATCACATAGTTGTTTGGCTCCTTTTTAAATCATAATGATAACAGAAATCACCCAAACTGCACTGATCAAAAGTTTACATAACCTTGAATGTTTGGTCTTGTTATGGACACACAAGGTGACACACACAGGTTTAAATGGCAATTAAGGTTAAATTCCCACACCTGTGGCTTTTTAAATTGCAATTAGTGTCTGTGTATAAATAGTCAATGAGTTTGTTAGCTCTCACGTGGATGCACTGAGCAGGCTAGATACTGAGCCATGGGGAGCAGAAAAGAACTGTCAAAAGACCTGCGTAACAAGGTAATGGAACTTTATAAAGATGGAAAAGGATATAAAAAGATATCCAAACCTTGAAAATGCCAGTCAGTACTGTTCAACCACTTATTAAGAAGTGGAAAATTCGGGGATCTCTTGATACCAAGCCAAGGTCAGGTAGACCAAGAAAGATTTCAGCTACAACTGCCAGAAGAATTGTTCGGGATACAAAGAAAAACCCACAGGTAACCTCAGGAGAAATACAGGCTGCTCTGGAAAAAGACGGTGTGGTTGTTTCAAGGAGCACAATACAACGATACTTGAACAAAAATGAGCTGCATGGTCAAGTTGCCAGAAAGAAGCCTTTACTGCGCCAATACCACAAAAAAGCCTGGTTACAATATGACCAACAACACCTTGACATGCCTCACAGCTTCTGGCACACTGTAATTTGGAGTGACGAGACCAAAATAGAGCTTTATGGTCACAACCATAAGCGCTATGTTTGGAGAGGGTCAACAAGGCCTATAGTGAAAAGAATACCATCCTCACTGTGAAGCATGGTGGTGGTTCACTGATGTTTTGGGGGTGTGTGAGCTCTAAAGGTATGGGGAATCTTGTGAAAATTGATGGCAAGATGAATGCAGCATGATATCAGAAAATACTGGCAGACAATTTTCATTCTTCTGCACGAAAGCTGTGCATGGGACGCTCTTGGACTTTCCAGCATGACAATGACCCTAAGCACAAGGCCAAGCTGACCCTCCAATGGTTACAGCAGAAAAAGGTGAAGGTTCTGGAGTGGCCATCACAGTCTCCTGACCTTAATATCATCGAGCCACTCTGGGGACATCTCAAACGTGCAGTTCATGCAAGACGACCAAAGACTTTGCATGACCTGGAGGCATTTTGCCAAGACGAATGGGCAGCTATTCCACCTGCAAGAATTTGGGGCCTCATAGACAACTATTACAAAAGACTGCACACTGTCATTGATGCTAAAGGGGGCAATACACAGTATTAAGAACTAAGGGTATGCAGACTTTTGAACAGGGGTCATTTCATTTTTTACTTTGTTGCTATGTTTTGTTTTATGATTGTGCCATTCTGTTATAACCTACAGTTGAATATGAATCCCATAAGAAATAAAAGAAATGTGTTTTGTCTGCTCACTCATGTTTTCTTTAAAAATGGTACATATATTTCCAATTCTCCAAGGGTATGCAAACTTTTGAGCACAACTGTAAGCCTGCCTCTCATGAAACCCGACTGTCACTCATCAATTATATCATCCAGAATATTTGTAATCCTTTTTGCAAAACTCATGGCTAAGATTTTATAATCATTATTTAGAAGGCTTATTGGCTGCCAATTTTCTAATTGAGACTGGTCCTTTAAAGGTTTAGGAATCAGATTTATAACACCCTGAGTCATAGTTGGTGGGAGAGTTCCCTTGTTAAGGCTTTCTGAGTAAACTTTGAGGAGAAATGGAGAAAGTTCATTAGTGAATCTTTTATAAAACTCTGTGGTCAGACCATCGTTTTCAGGAGATTTATTTAGTTTCAATATGTCAATCGCCTCATAAATATCTTTAATTTGAATGGGAGATTCACACAGAAGCCTGCCATTATTGTCTATTTTAGGAATACGGTCTATGTCAAGGGAGTTAAAAAATAAATTCAAATTTTGTTGTGAATGCCTTGAACGATAAAGGTCAACTCTTTACAATAATTAGAAATTTCTTTATGGTTCTGTAAAACCACTCCATTTGAATTCAATATTGAATTCTTCTGTTCTGTTTTGCTTGGCTTTTTGAACTCCAGCTTTAATTAACATTGACCAAATATCATATTTTAACAGCTCCCAGTAAGAACCAAATTTATTTTCACATAGAGCTTTGTTAAAAAAATGCTGAACCTTAGATATCACAGATTGACAAATTTCCTCATGCTCTAATAAAGCTGAATTTAATTTCCAATAGGAACTATATGTTCTTGAAAGGGAAAAGGAATTGTCGAACGACAGAAGTATGCATTTATGATCAGACAAAGGAGAAGGCAAAATCTCAACCCTGGTGACATAATGAGATAAAGAACCAGATATTAGCCAAAAGTCAATCACTGATTTCAGCGATCCAGATCTGTTAGACCAGGTAAACTGTGATGCTTGAGAATTCTTTCCCTCCAAATGTCAATTAGACCAAAACGGGAGATCAAGTCACAAAGCCTGATGAAGCACTGGACAACCTAGGTGGTGATCTATCCAGAGAGTTGTGTAAAGCTTGATTAAAGTCTCCGCCCAAGAGAATATACAGGTTAGGGTATTTAGACATGAAATAGTCCAAATGTATTAAACAATTTCAAGTTATTCTTGGCAGAATTAAACCCATAAATGTTACCCAGGACAAAAAAAATGTCATTTAAAGTGACCAATAAAAAAGAAAATGACCTTCAGGATCAGAAATTGTCTCTATTATTTTACCCTTAAATTTGTGTTTTAAAGTCAGGACACCCGCTGAAAGATTAGAGCCATATGAAGAAAAACACTCATCCCCTCACTGTGATTTCCAAAACTTTGAATCACTAGGAATTGCATGTGACTCTTGCATAAAACATAAATCAGTATTAAGATTTTTAGCAAATAAAATGTTAGCTTTACGTTTAACATCATTTCGCCACCCTCTTGCATTAAATTAACAAAGAGAAAACTTTGGAAACATTGGATTTAGCCCACGACATATTGTAAATCAAAAATTATTACTTGTAGTAATTAACAGGTTAAACTAGGCTGGGGTCAGTAAAATAAAATAAAATAAAATAAAATAAATAGAATAGAATAAAAATAAATAAATAAATAAATAAATAAATAAATAAATAAATAAAATTAGTGTAAAGTGGTTAAATCCTACATATGTGCATCATGATTATTTCCCATCATGTTTTTTTGTTTGTTTTTTTTTTTTTTTTTTAACCAGCTCTTGCAATTTAGAAACGACAGTAATCTCAGGCCACTAATGAGCTGGAGAAAACAAAAAAGCACCACAAATTCAGCAAAAAACCCTCTGAAACAAATGCAACTCATTCAGTGACCTCTTTGTCCCCAAAACAAGTTATTTGCCATCAACATACGCCTTTGGACCCACGAGGTATGCACGACATCCTTGCTGCTGTGCTTTTTCAACAATTGGCCAAAATTTATTGCACAGCTCCCGATCTTCGGGGGACATATCCTCCGCGAAACACATGTTGTGCTGTGCCAAATACAGAGAGTTCTTTCCAGCTTTCCAGAGCACATCATGAAAATGACACATTGTGAACTGGAGAATAATTCTGCGTGGTTTCTGTCCAGAAGGATTCTGACTAAAAGCGCTGTTGCTCCTCAGTTTTCCCAGGCAGTGGGAAAAAGCTGGAAAGACAGCCTCGCACACATTCAGAACTTTCTGTCTGACGTTTCCTCCTGGTTGTCTGGGCAGACCATAGAGCCGCAAATTCCATCTCCTCTTGTATCTAGAAAGTTCCTGCACTTTGTTCTCCAGCTCATTGATTTTATTTTTTTTTTCTGCATTTGTTACCAGCTTATTGACTCATTCCACTTTCCCCTTGACTTCTTTCATTTCTTCCATCAGGAATTTTCACTTCCTCAATGCCTTTATCAAGGATGTCAGCTCTTTCATTGATGACGGACTTGAGAGATGTTATTATCATAGTAGCTAAAGGAGAATGCAAATCTTCAACATCATCACTTCTGCCTATTTTAACATTGGTTATTTTACCGGAGTTTCAGGTAGTGGAATGATTGCAGATGAATCAGAGTCCTCAAAGTCTACTGTAACACAGGCACCAAGATTTAAAGATGAATCCATCGATATGGATTTGCCTTTCTTATCCTTAGTCATATCCAAAATGCTTCTCGCAGGTAAATAACAACACTGCTGACAAGTTAAGTAAAAACTGACAACAGAAAGGGAGATTGATTAACTAAAAACTAGCTAGACAGAAAGGTTGGTCCACACGAACAACTTACACAAAAGCGGGCATTGAAAAAGTAATTAAAAAGAATAAATAAATTAAAAACCTTGCTGATCAAAAAGTGCTCCTAAGTAAAAATAGACAAAATATTGTATGATAAGCACTTTACAAGTTGAAACAAAAATGTCCAAGGACTGAGTCACCCACACTGGCAACCTCACGCCGCCATCTTGCCGCGGCTCATGTCGTCACGTCTTCTGAAGTCTCTCAAGTCGTTAGATGAGGAGCACAAGTGTAAAACTATGAAGTCCAAGAATTATTTTCTCTTTAAAGAGATGTTGTTTGTAATGTCTTTCATTCATAATTACCAAAAAAGTGAAACAATCTTTTAAATATTTGAGCTGTTAAAAGGTTTAAAATACACTACTATATATTTTCATTTCTTTATTTATGCCATTTAACTGTTATAATAACACTGTCCATTTGAATATCTTCAATGAAAATGAACAATAATGTCATTTATACAGCGATGGTGCTAATTAATAACAGCTGCACTTGAATGCGCAAGCTTGTTAATGTGTCACAGGTGATTGAGTCATAAGTGTCCCAGTGTTCAGTGGATCAGTAGTGCCCGAATTCGTGTTCACAATATACTGATTCACGATATAGGGAGCTGATTGAGACAGGACTCGCATTCGACTGCACACAGACGCTGAGTGTTTGTACCAAAACCAAAGTATACTTTGGGCTTAACAGATAGCTCTCTGCAGGTATATTACAGATATGCAGTACTGTGCAAAAGTCTTAGGCACATAAGATTTTTCACAAAAGCATTTGTCTTTAGTGTGTCAGTAGGAAATATAAATGTTAGACTCCCAAACATTACTTTTGCAAATAGAAAAGATTAGAATAGAAGAACAGGGAGCCCTGCAACAGATGTCATGGCCCCCACAAAGCCCCCCACTGAACATTGTGTCAGTCTGAGATTACATAAAGAGACAGAAGCAATTGAGACAGCCTAAATAGATAGAAGAACTGTGGCGAATTCTCCAAGAAGCTTGGAACATCCTAACTGCCAACAACTAAGAAAAACTGTGTCCAGGTGTACCTAGGAGAATTGGGTCTGTTTTAAAGGCAAAAGTGGTCACACCAAATATTGATTTAGCTTTTTTTTATGTTTACTGGACTTTGTATGACATAAAGTGATAAATGAAAACTATTTATGGCATTATTTTTGAAGACATCCTCACTATGCAACATTTTTCACAAGTGCCTAAAACTTTTGCACAGTACTGTATATTGTTTTATGCAACAACAAAATCAACAAGAGGGTTTTAAGAATACACATGTACGTATGCTGACAGCTGACACTGACAGAATCCAGATCTCAACTGCTGAATGGGATTTCATGCCTTTATTGCTCTGTAGATCTGCTTTCACATTCAAGTGCCTTACAACATCATGAAACTCAAGAGTTAAGCCCGTTACATGCTGAGAACATAGCAGGGGATTGAGACTCAGAGATCACTGTACATCACAAACATCCAGATAGATAAAAGTGAACAAGATCAAGAAGACTTTCTATTGTTAATTGATTAAGTCAACTGATTTAAGACATGAGAAGAGATTTAGGGTTCCAAAAAAATCTACATTTTACTTTTAATATGTTTATTTGATATTTGGTATTTATTATGCCCTCCTTTTTTAATGGCATCATGCACTCAAACTGGCTTCGACTCTACAAGCTTGTTCAAAACCTGATGATCCATGTTATCCCAGCATGATTTGAAGCATCTTGTTTGCTTCAATGGAAGCAAGGAAATGTTACAAATTTAACATTTCCTAAATGCAAAATCTATTATTATTATTTTTTTCTTCATTTTATGTCATAACATGTCTTTAGTTTATTTTTTTTTACTTTCCCCTAAAACTTTCTGTTTATTTTAATATTTCAATGAAAAAAATATTTCAGACATTTAGACCCTACTGTAGGTTTCTGGATCTGTAGTGGTTATAGGCAGCAGAAAGTCATGGAAGTAAGTGGCACTAGTAGTCTAATAAAGTCACTATAGCCCAAATTGGGTGCTATTTGTAGGAAGGACAGGATTATTTTAGCATCAGCTTCCAAGTCTTGCTGTGTTAATAATGAACCATGAAACGTGTCTTTTTTCACCATCATTATCTGGACTCCTAGGGATACAGATGTGTTACCAAAGGACTGCTGGCTCTGATGTTCTTTCATTATCCATTGCTGTTTTGCCCTAGAGTAAGTCACTTAATCCTTGGCTTCTCCACTGGTGCTGAAACTTAGTATCAGTGCTTCTCTTGACCTCTCACCCCTGGCCAAGGCACAGTGGTCTTACAAATGAGACTGAAGTTTGAACACTTGTGTTGTGTGTTGTAGTGGTCGACTGATAAAAAGTTTAAAATGTACAATGCCGGTGTTCATACAATATACTGTATACTTTATAAGACATCTGGAAAAAGTGCCATGTGTGTCTCCATTATTTACTACTGAAATAATTAACAGGATACTGAACAATTAAGTCACATTATCTTATTTTAAAATGTTTGTTTCCAATTTGCATGCCCACAATTATTATGAATAAATTTTTATGGGCTTCACAGAATATATGAAATTTAATTCTACCAAATTTTATGTTGTTGTTTTTATTCATTTCAAAATATAATGCTTTCATTGTCTATTTAGTTTATTCTAAAATGTAGAATATGCTTTTATCTCTCAGTTTCTGTTCAACTCTGTTATGCTTTTATACTTATATTTAAGGGAGTGACAACATAAAAGTCTTTCTGTCCACTTGGTTCAAACAGAAGTTTTTCACAGTGTTTATCAGTATTCCATTATGGCTACACTTATATTGACCTTGTCAATGTGCAAATCACAGTAATCTGTTTTTATTTTATTATTATTATTATTATTTTTTTTTTTAAGAATTCATTTTCTTTGCACAATGTAAAAAAATATTGACTGTGAATAATGTGGTGTAGTGCAATGAATATTCAAATATGTTCCAGTTATTTGCCAGTCTTTTGAGTTTTGAAAGAGAAATGTCCTGGGTAATATAACAACTTTCATATAAATAAATATAACATACTTATATAAATGTGCATTGTGTAATATCTCACAGCTTCGTTAGTGAATATTCTGGGTTGAGGCCTGCATTTAGCTAATTAGTTTGAGAATTAAAGGATGGAGATCTCTAGTAAATATGAATTGAATAAGCCTGGGAAGGGGAGGTAAGAAAGATCGCTTGTCATGAATCCTCCATTAAGAGCCATACACAAACTGTTGTAGCTCCACTGAGAATAACTCACAATAAATGTTTCATCACAACATTTCCATCTCACAAATTAGAGAGTATACGGTACACCGCATTAAATAATACACAACACTATACCACACTGCATTGTACCATATCATGCATGGATGTATCATTCTATGCCAGTATGCAATTCAGTATACAAATAGATTTAAGTAATAAGACAAAGATTGTCATGATGCTAATTTTTCGTCTCACCTTCGTTATCACTGACAAAATCAAAAAACATTTTGTTAATAAACATTTTCATCAGTTATTTAATTGAGGATCTTAACACTGTCTGTATGTTCAGTGCTTCTGCCTAAAATAATTGTAGACATTTGTGGAGAAGAATACAAAAAAAGAAAGGTATTTTTGATATACGTGCGTAGCCTTGCAAGCACTATAAATATACACTCACTGAGGACTTTATTAGGAACACTTGTACACCTACTTATTCATGTGATTATCTAATCAGTCAATTATGTGGCAACAGTGCAATGCATAAAATCATGCGGTTACAGGTCAGGAGCTTCAGTAATGTTCACATCAACCATCACAGTGCAGAAAAAATGTGATCTCAGTGATTTCGACCGTGGCATGATTGATGGTGCCAGACTGGCTGGATTGAGTATTTCTGTAACTGCTGATCTCCTGGGATTTTTGTGTACAACAGTCTCTAGAGTTTACTCAGAATGTTGCCAAAAACAAAAACATAGAGTGAGCGGTAGTTCTGTGGACAGAAACACCTTGTTGATGAGAGAGGTCAACGGAGAATGGCCAGACTGGTTCGAGCTGACAGAAAGGCTACGGCAACTCAGATAACCACTCTGTACACTTGTAGTGAGCAGAATAGCATCTCAGAATGCACAACACGTCGAACCCTGAGGCGGATGGGCTACAACAGCAGAAAACCATGTCTGGCCCATAGGACCATAGTGTTCCTAATAAAGTGCTCAGTGAGTGTATCAGACTTGACTGCGGTTGATTTCAGGTGCAGATATCTCCTACATTCTGTTCAGTGGTCAGTGGCAAGAAGTGGCTGGTTAAAATGCTCGTCACAAGAATCTGTCATCATCAGTCTGTTTATCCTGACAGTCTATTACAACAACTGGGTCAGAGCTGCCCCACTTAAGCACAGCCCCTGTCAAAACCCCTGGAGCAGACGACAGTCAAAGTCTGGGTCACCCTGACTTGCCCATGTGCCTTCAAATGCATGAGAAACAGTTGCTCAGACAGAGCAGTGTTCAGAAAATGGCAGTCACAACCCAAACAGGAGGAGCACAATATAACAAAGAGTTGGCTAAAATCAGATGCTTGGTAGACGTGGTGCTGCAAGCTGTGGCTTTTGGCAGGCTACTCAGCTCTGCTAGGATTCAATAAGGCTGCTGCTTGCCAAAATATAGTTTGCAGTTAGTATGAAAAACAAAGGACTAGTTTTAAAGCAGGATGAAAATGCAGAGCCCCATCTCACGCTTCAACTTGCCAAATCCTACTCAGCTGAACTCATTCATAGGAAAGAGTTGATGAATAGAGGAGTAGATAAATAAAAGAGAAAGGAATCAATGAGTAATGGAGTAGATGAACAAAGGAGAAGTGAATGGGTATGTGAGTGGAGGAATAGACGTGTAAAGAAAAAATCCAAAGAAGGTGTGGAAGATACTAGTTTCGGTTAGGTAGGTTAGGTAAATTTGTATTTCACATATGTACTTTGTGATTTTAGTCCAGTCCGAATCAAAAAACTCTGTTAAAATTACCAACTATTTTCTAGCCAACTCAGGGGTCCCGCCTGAATGGAAATATTTGTGAATATTTCTCATTTATTCTGACCTTCATCGATTACCATAACTAAAGCAAAATTTCTTGATGAGCTACAGTACCTGGTGTACTTTCATTATATTTTTAGGCGTTTTTTGCCGATTTTCCATGTAAAATAACTAGAGCTGTCAAAATTAACGCGTTAAAGCATGTGATTAAAAAAGTTTAACACGTTCATTTGTCTTAATCGCAATTAACGCATTTTGAATTAATACAGCATAAACCAGCATAAACGCTGGTTGGAAATCCGGAACCTTTGCCACGTGTCCGCCCGGAAACATTACACTGGCGCACACACCACAAAGAAAGGAGTTCTTAACACTATTTGTTGTACAAAACAAGTCTAAATGGAACTTGTGACAGAAATCAAGTATTTTTCAGCCTAGGTAAGACGCATTTTAATTACCACAGAAGCACGGTAAGTCTTAACTATCACCAAAACACAGAATGAGACGTTTTTGTCAGCAAACACTTTTCATGTGGAGTTCAAAATGGCAATTGACACTGACGCCCTGACGTGAATCATGAACAACACTTCGCGAATGCTGTAACAAAGCGGATAGCCACAGTCTGCCTGTTGATTAATATTGTGGAGGATGAGAGTTTAAAAAATGTAATGCCCATTGCAATGACTATACAACCTATGGAGAGTAGTTCTTTTAATTAGTCAAACTCCCACTTAGACTTTGGAAAACATTTAATGTTACTTGAATTCATGCTATTTTAGTGCATTTCTATCTTTATACTGTGGAAGGCTTTGTTTGGAAAATGTCAATAAAGCATTATATTGTTACATATTGATTTGTTTTCTTTCCTAAGACGGAAATAAATGTTCACAGGAAAATAAGTATTTTTAGAGTCAAATTTCAGCACTTTCAAAATCTGCAATTAATCACAATTAACTGTGAAAAATGATGCGATTAATTGTGATTGCATATTTTAATCAACTGACAGCACTACAAATAACATTTGGTGGTACAATTACTGCTGAAATACCATGTGATTTAAAAAGAAAAATAAATCAGTGAGGAGAGTCCAATTAGACTACTCAGAAAGGCCACTGTAGTTTCAGCTTTAGGTATGATCCTCACCTTAATTAAATCCTTCCCTTAATTATATATGTACTGTTATTTTATCACATAGATTTTTGTTTCAATAGATTTTATGATGCCCTGAATAAATTTCACTAATGCCTACATTCAGGCAATAGACACTCCCACCTTACTAATAACTACAGAGATGTCAATCCTGTCCAAATCAGTACATTAAATCACAGATGACCTGTTTATAATTATAACTCAAGTGTCACTTAGAAAACGTATTCCATCAGTACACAAGCTCTAATAGTGCTTAAGTTCTCAGTCCCATTATATAATTACTAAGAAGGTACAATATTGCTGCATCTGAATTTGCATACTTTCAGAGTATGTACTACATTTGATAGATAACTTACTTCTCCACCATTAATAGGGTAAAGTACATTCTTTAGGTATAAATACATTCCTTGACATACACCATCCGGCAACATGGGCATTGTCCTGTGACCAGAATGTATGACGTTGTAACATCAACCGCAGAAGTAATTTACTCTGGTTTTGCTAAACAAGTACAATATAACCACAAGGAGCAACTTTAATGTTTCCAATACCACTGACAGAAAAGAAAGGATAGTATAGGATAGTAAAGAATCCAGTGGATGGCAGCTCAGAATCTCAGCAGATGCAGTAGGTCATCCAGGTATTGTTCACCTTTTTAATACTGTGGATTCGGACATCCTACTCATTAAACATTCTGTGTTTGGAATACTATTTTTTTAGGGAAGTAGGTGGGGCATCACTTTATGAGGAGTGTCCATACATAAAAAAGTATCCGCAAAATGGGCTGGATAGACTTAAGATGGACTTAAAAGTTGTACTAAATAATTTTTTATTTATGTTTATGGACTTTATACTGACACGGTGCAGATGCAGCATTACACAGAAGCAAGTTGTGATTGCAGAAGTACCATATTCACAGGCAAACTTGTGACCTGTGATTAACTTATTACCCAACCGAAAGTGTCTGATAATAAAGGGAAAACAGAGATAAAGTGAGTTCCATTTGACTGGCATGGCAGCCAAAAAAAAAAAATAATAATAATAATAATTGTTTAGGTGTAAATCTTTGATGTAACTCAGCACACCTTAGCAACTGCATAACAACACCCTGGCAACCACCCAAAACACCCTAGCATTGTGGTGGTGAGTTTAGTGTGGGCATTATATCTCTTAAACCCTCATCCTCCACAATATTAATCCACCGGAAGGCTGTGGCTATCCACTTTGGATGTGGAATTCACATGATTTGCGTCAGGGCGTCAAGTGCCACTTTTAACTCCACATGAAAAGAGCTGCAGAAAGTGGATGAAATGGCATTCTACCCATACTACTCTTACTGCTTCTGTCATATCTATGAATAAAAGAAATAGTAAGAGTAGTATGGTAGTATTCCATTCCGAAAACTGCCAACATCTTGTTATACTTTTAGTGCTGGCACTGCCCACATAATGATTCATCTGTATTGTCAGGTAATCATTAGCTGAAGCTTTGAAAGCTCAGCAGCAACTGGTACAAAGTTGAAATGATATGAACTTTGAGCAAAGTGTCGACAAACCCTCCACAGGAGAACTTGAACAAGCAATGCAGCAACCTCTCATCAGTGCCATATATATCGTGTTTGGCTCATAGGTGATCGTTAAGATTTGAAGGGCTTCAGTGTGGTAAAATTTGGACTTACAAATGACGCAAAGTACTTTATTTTAGTCACAAGTCCCATCTGGGTTTGTTTTGTAAGAGGTCCTTTCTCTGTCACTTGATCATTGGCACAGAATCGCTATTGTGTGTTTGCTGTGTGTACATCAGTGTAATGCCCCCACCTGATACACCGCAAAGGTTGCGCCCAATTCCAGTGTTTAGAACTCAAACGGAGCTGAATAAAATGTCAGAGACTTATATGAAAATTGGTATTTAAGAAAAATTAATGCATTAAACATTTTTTTAGCTCTAATTTTAATGCTTACATTACATAGCCAACTACATATGCAAGGTTATTGCAGCCTGACTAATGCTGAATTTAGAACATGGAAGTCCAGGGTTCGAGACCAGAAAAGCAAGTGAGTCGACGCGTGAGCCACAAAATAACATGGCTGCTTAAGCTATTGCGTTTTTCATCTCACATCTGCTTTTATTACACTATCGGTTAGGTTAAGGTGTTGGATTTAGGGTAGGGATGTCAATTTTGTTTATTTCAAAATAAATTTAAAAAAAGTCTCATTTGCTTTTTATTACACTATTGGTTAGGTTTTGGTTACAGGTTTAGGTTAAGGAGGGAGGTTTTATTTATTTAAAAATCCATGGAGCATTAACCTTAAATACCTCATATTTTTGGGTGAACATTAAATGTGCTTTTAGCACCCTTCAGTGGACATTACACCTAGAAACTGCAGCAATATGTGTAATAATGAACCACGTTATTTCATTTTGCAAAAATGTTGCCAGTTACAAACTCTCATTAAATCACGCTGCCTAATATCACCTGCAATGAGTTAGCAAGTGGGTTAATTGCTTTATATGTCACTCAAACATCCGGTTTCAGTACAATTTTGTTTTAAATACAGGACAGAAAACTGACTTTGTAAGAGATTTAATGGGATATTTAATGCTTTATAACTTCAATTTGTTGGTGGTTAAATGTGCAAGATGAAATTGGTGAATCTGTCTGTCCTAAGCTTTTGTTTAGCCAAGAGGGAACCGCTCTTTTGACGGATAAGCCAAACAATTTAAGAAACATATGTCCTTTTAAAGATTAATGCTAATTCCACCCCCTGATGTGTTAGGGGCAATTTAAGTAAATCACAGTTATCTGGTCCTTTGGGTTCTCTCATTTAGCCAGCATAAAGTTAGAGCAGGCTAGAACATTCCCACCGTGACCACACTGTCACTTCCACAGGCAATGCTGCCTATCACTGTCTAACACCTGTGCACTGTTATAACTTATCTCTCTCCACCTCTACAGCCTCCCTTTCTGGGACTCCTTCAATTTTTATCTTATCAAGTCACTGCTCATCAAGTCTGCCTCGCTACAACGCAGCAAGCAGTTGCCACAGATCCAGACAGGAGACAGCGCATCAGGTAGAGGTGAATTATGCAACCGCATCGGTGTGGGGATGTCAAGGGCAGACTGTAATTCCCAGTCTAGTCTTGTAATACCTTCACTGTTACAGCAGCCTCAATAACAAACACAACATCTCAGTTTTGCTGATGGTAAATTTGCGTTTATATTTTATGGATGGGCATTTTAGGAATGGTTATTTGTGAAATAAATAGTTCACTCAAATGAAAATTCTCATTTACTCACCTTCAAGTTTCTCTAAACCGTATGACTTAAATCGAGAGTTTTAAAATTATTGCCAAAGGTTTGCTGAAGGTTCACCACTACTGGTGAAGAGCTGCAAACTTCTGGCAAACATTTTCAGAGAATCACAAGTTAATTTGCATGTGAAAGAAATTAGTGGCAAATTTATGGCACATTTGTGGTAAGTTTTCAGCTAGTAACTCGAGATTTTTTGTATAGGTTACCTTCTTCCATGGAACTCAAAAGGAGATATACATGAAAATGGAAAGTCACCAGTTGCTGTCAAGCTCTAAAAATGACAAGAGAAAAGAGAAAAAGTTGTCCATATGATGTGTGTGCCATATTCCAAGTCACACAATGGATCTTGAGGTGGCAAGTTTGAATATACATAATTTACAATAAACATAAATAAAATATACAAATGAGATATAAGAGCTATGTCAGAAGGAGGTCTGTTCTTTCCTAACCAGAGACAGGTAGCTCTTTACACAGACCTTACTTCCTGAGGAGAAAATAACTCCTTCCTGAGAAAGATGTATAATACTCTGTGAAATGTGTGGGAGCAGACAGGTACAAGTGGAGAAGGCACATCACTTATCCTATCATATCCTTTCAACAAGCTAGCCTTCCACAGCATTCCAGTGCCATATATCATGTGTTTGGCTTTTAGGCAATGGCTAAGACTTGAAATGCTTCTGTGGTAATTTAATTCCAACCAGTGTTTAGAACTTACATGGAGCTAAATAAAATGTCAGAATCTAATGTCAAAAATCGTAAATGCGTTAATTAAAACTTAAATTAACATATTAAGCACTTTTAATTATTCTCCTGATATTTTCACTGCTCATTTTGACAGCTCAAAAATAATAAAAATAATAATAATAATTTTCTCAGTCAGATGTCCCCCTCCTGTCTGGGCAGTTATCATTCAGAATAAAATACAAAGTTGACCAGACTTTTTTGTCAATAGTCAAACAAATGGCTATGTGAGACTAGATAAACAGAGGATCCATGCATCACTTCCATCTAGTTAAAATTATTGAAATACCTGAAAGACTGTATTGGTCCGTGTTGAGATACAGGCAAGGTTTTCTCACCTTACACTGAGTGTTAAGGTCATGAAGGGAGTGTATACACCCCATTAACAACGAGTAACGGAGCACACTTTCTTTAACACACCATGTCATCCTGTCAGTGGCTCTCTGAATTTTGATTAAATTCCTATCGATTTTTGCACTATGCTGATCTGTGTGTCATAAATTACATCTATTGCGACATATATTGAAATTGGGGGAATGAATTAAGAGAGAGGCTGAAGATTATTCAATTATAACTGAGAATAAGATTAAAGCATTAAAGTTTGATGGTGTGTTGTTAGAAAGCAGCTCTCACTTGAACAATTTTAGCACTATGTAAAAAATTTCAAAAAACCATCACATAAAAAATATTTAAATACTGAATTGAAAAGTTAAATGCTTGTGAGAATAGTGATGCTTTTATTAAATCATGTCACAAATGATATCCAAAAAAGTGGCATCCATTTGTGTCATATTACCTCATTTGTCCACTTAAGAGTCTAAAGTACAGTCATCTCCTTCCTAGTTTCAGCCTCAGAGCAAATGCCCACAGTCCGTTCAATGCTCTAATCTGATTGGCTGACTTTAAAGTAAAGGCACGCATGTTTTTAATCCTTCAGTTTGTCATTTTTACAAGGTACCGGGATGATACAATGAGTGCTTTTGAGGATGAAATAGGATCATTAGATTCAGAGGAGCACTGAATTTGCCAAAGATTGCCAGGTTAGTGGCATTAGATTATTGAGAGAGAGTTTTGTTTGAGAAATTTTTGTAGCAAGAGCCAAACTGTCTCTTCTGCTTTATTTTCTTAGTTATGACTGTGAAATAGTCTACTTATTACTTCTAAATTAGCAGAAATTCTGATCACAGTTTGAAACATTTTCCTCTATTTTTCCAGAGTTTTATGTACAATTGTTCGTAGATAGTGATGCTGCATTATTTAAAATATATTTTTTTCACGCCGGCCCATTATTGAGGTATAATGCATTTTAGGGCTGGGTATTGATACAGATAGTTTTTTATTATTTTGGTCACATTTTGGCTTTTTACAAATGAACAAATCCATGTATTCAATCAATAAATAAGATTTGGGCTCTATATTCGTGAGTGCACAAAGCGCAGCGCTACGTGCTACGACCGTGCACAACAACTTATCCAATTTTCGTGAGAGCGCTAATTCTAAGCCCCAATTTTCGTGCCAGCGCAAAGCGCAGATGGGCATGGGTGGGAGTGTTTGCGATACTGTGGATGTAGGTGTGGAAACTGTGGGTGTATTGTATGTAAATGAAGTGGCGCAATTAGCTATTTTCCTAAGAATTTGGTCGTTGCGCTAAGACAATTCAATACCACCTCTTAACTCAGCGCAAAGTCCAAATTCAGTTCCTGCATTTGCAGTTTGGAGATTTCACAAGCAAGTGGTAATAAAGTTCATGTACAAACTCTTAAAATATAGTTGAACATTAAATTAAGACCCTGACAATCACTGTCGTAGACGTTTTGCCGGTAGAAGATGTTGGACAGAGCCAAATGTTTGGATTTAGTATTATTTTTTTTACCACTTCGTTATTTATAATATTTTTGTTTTGTTTGAAGTGTAATTTGAATTTAGAAATATTTTTGGTTTAATTTGTTCATGTTTCAATAAATAAATTTATTTTTTCAAAATCAAAATCGACCAGTAGAAGTGAAGAGCTTTCTGATACAATAACTGTTAATCCTAGCCATGATTTGTGTGTCAGCAGATGAAAATTATTAATAATACTTACATTCTCTATAATTTAAAGGAGCATACATCCAAATACTGACGAGAAACGCATTTTCCATGCATATAAAAGGAGCGTGTCACTGTCATAGAAATATGCCTGGCATTCATCAAGGATGCAGTTAATGCTCAAAAGACCATATTTCTATTCTTTTAATTCATTGCATGTAGTCCATTTACACTACTTATGAATGTGTTGTCTTTGTTTAAATTGTTGGTGCTTGAGGGAATGGACTATATAATAGGTCACAGATGCTGGAATAACCGGAGAAGAACCTACATTTACATTTCTCTTCTCACAACATCACTGGGACCCATCATTCAAGCACATGGGTTCTCTTATCACTGCTATGCCGATGACAAACAACTCTACTTGTCCTTCCAGCCCAACAACACCACGGTGCTTGCTCGAAACTTGGCCTGTTTGGCAAACATCTCGGCCTGGATGAAGGAACACCACCTGCAACTTAACCCAGCGAAGACTTAGCTCCTCGTCTTTCCAGCTAACCCTGCTTTTGAACACATCATCAGCATTCAGTTTGGTTCAACCACAATAACGCCTTCCAAAACAGTCAGAAATCTATGGGTAACAATCAATGACTGACTAAATTTCACAGACCACATCTCAAAGGCAGCACGATCATGTAGATTTACACTCTACAATATCAGGAAAATAAGACCCTTCCTCTCTGAACATGCCACACAACTTCTTGTTCAGTCACGTGTCATAACTAGACTGGATTACTGTAATGCTCTCATTGCAGGCCTCCCTGCATGCGCAATTAGGCCCCTGCAAATGATCCGGAATGCAGCTTCAACGAACCAAAGAAAGCGCATGTTACACCACTCCTTGTCTCTCTTCAATGGCTACTGGTTGATGCACATATCAAATTCAAGGCTCTGATGCTGGCATACAGAACAGTCACTGGGTCTGCTCCAGCGTACCTAAAATCACTTCTGCAGATACGTTCCCACCAGAAGCCTGTGGTCGGCTAATGAGCGGCACCTTGTACCAAAACAAAGAGGCACCAAAACACTTTCGGTTTCACTGTACCTTGTTGGTGGAATGACCTTCCCAACTCCATCCGTGAAGCAGACTCACTCTCTGTCTTCAAAATACAGCTAAAAACACATCTTTTCCATGAGCACTTAACCATGCACTCATTAAAATATAAATAAATAAATAAAAATTATATATATATATATATATATATATATATATATATATATATATATATATATATATATTCTTATTGCTCTCTAATCTGTCTTGGATACTACTTTTCTGATGCTAGTGAAACTTTGTAATACAGCACTTTTTCTACTGCTGTCTCCTTAAGATGAATCGCTTATGATGTATTATTCCTCTTTTGTATGTCGCTTTGGATAAGCGTCTGCCAAATGAATAAATGTAAATGTAAATGTAGATGAGCACGTTAACGAGAAAGACTTGAGTGGCTTTATTTTATATGTGCCATGCATGATTAGAATAAATGTTTTGTTTGTTTGGTTTTTTTTGACTGTAGAGAACAAAAAATATTTTGAAAGAGACATTATTCAATTACAAATGGGTGTGTGGATCTCGTCTTTGGACACGCATTACACGGGACAACTTTCCCTCTCAACACGCAGTGAAAGGATCTCGCTGCTGAATACTCCACCACAATTATTTACCAGCCAGTTGACAATTATATACATTTAAGTCGCATAGCGAGAAATTTGGTTATTAATGGGAGTGATTTCCTCTCATTGTAGTAAAAGGTTGCGCCAGGACTTTGGTTGTGCATAGAGTAAAAGATCAATCTTGGGATTTAAGAATCGATATCTAGATCATTCATATGAAAATCATGATGCATCGGAAAATCTATATTTTTACTCACCCATAATACATGTCAGATTAACTCGCTCCTAAATGACACGTCAAATAAAAACAAACTGTGGTTGGTTGCAGTAGATGTCAGTCAGACAGTCTGTCTAAATAAGTGCTTCTTGGCCAGAATAAGCTGCAATAAGGACCAGACCTGATGTAGTCTAGTCAAAGGTCTGGCTACGTGAGACTATCTTCTACCAAAAGCAACAGATTCTAGAGATAAACATCACTCATTAACATAGCACAATGATAAACAACAGTAGCTAAAAAGCGCAAGAGTGTAGCAATCGCAGGGACAGTCCCTCAGGACCAGTATGAGGTTAAATACTTTTTACAAGGTCACCATAATGGCAGAGCAAGATTGTGATATCATTAATTACAGTAGTTTGGTAGTTCATGAGATTCACCTCTGCCTGGGACTGAACCTGCAACTATTGTCTTAACAGCCCAGATTTTAATCCATTTAATTACCAAACTATGCATGGAAGCTATTTCTTTGAACAGGGAAGTTTGAGGAAAAGCAGTGAATAGGACAAAACAATATAGTCAGAGTCTGGAACAGCTTGAATGTTAACTGTTGAATAGTAGTTATATTTATGGATCTTTTCACATGAAGCAATTGCAGACTGTTTCAACAAGATGTGAGAACAACAGCAAAGTGCATCTTCAAGCTCAAAGATGAGAAACCATCGTGTTCTTCATGAGATAATAAGTAGCCTATTGGTCGCTTAAATGTTCACCTTGCAATGTTATTGCAACAAAATCTATTTAATTAAGATAAACTACAACTGGGCTGTATAAATTGCTGAACTCTGAGTGTTTAGCTAGCAATCAGCAAAACTCAAAGCACAAAGGTTGTGCTTACTGGCCCTTCGTGACTTTAAAAGAGGCTTACTCTTGGTGATTCTTAAGTTAGGTTTCTTTATATAAATAAATATAATAAGAAGATATACAGTGTGGTTCAAATGTCTAATACCCCATTTAATATGTGGGATTAAAAACCTGGACATAAACAAAACGTTTCAAGATTTTGAAATGTTTTAAACAAAAAGACACAGAATCATGTAAAATGAATAAAAAATGTTAAAGATTCAGCACTATTTATAGGTTACTAATCAAATAAGCATATTGTAACATTAACCAACTTAACTCATTTAACTTAACTCGTGCAAAAAGTCAGATTTTCTTTCTTTCATGCTCTTTGGAACATTAACAAATCATGCTGAGATTACATTGATCATAATTTTTTTGGATTCCATTTAATAAATATAAAAATAAATATAAAAAATTATAGCAGTCTTTTGCCATTTCTGGTTCAGCTTTGTTTATACACTGTAAAAAATTGCTGTAAATTTAAGCCAAATTCCTACAGCAATCTACTGTGATTCTTAAATACAGTAGTTTGCTGTTAAAAATGTTGCATTCTGGGAGATCAAGAGCAGGCTCACTGTGAAGTGACTAGTTTTATGGTAAATAGCTGTTCTGTGCAAGGCATTAGGGGAATATGAACATTTAAAATCATGTTATCATTTTGGTGAAAGCTATAGTGACATTTTGAAACGTATATTTTAACCCCCACCCATGAAAATTTTAGTTTGTGGAACATGGTTAGTGTTCATGATGTTTCTGACCAACACCTCTGTTCTTTATCATCTCACATCAGCCTTCACTTGTCTGTCTAATGAGAAGTCAAATAATAAAAAAAAAAAATCAACCTTAGAAGCAAATTTTTTATGAAAAAAAAAAACAAAACAACAACCATCTGTACACAGTAAAATAACAGTATAGCACTGCATTGTGGGTTATAATGGTGAACAGCATAAATCGAGTTTGTTGAAGTTACAGCATAACATAACTCTCGGCATACAAAACGCAACAATGGTGACAATTAACAAACATACT
The DNA here is from genome assembly GCF_019703515.2 of Myxocyprinus asiaticus. Lineage (NCBI taxonomy): Eukaryota > Metazoa > Chordata > Actinopteri > Cypriniformes > Catostomidae > Myxocyprinus > Myxocyprinus asiaticus. The sequence goes on along the minus strand of NC_059378.1, from coordinate 18,918,381 downwards.
TTTACGTAAATAAGTAAGAGCTGAACATTAAAATCCAAGTAACTTAGACTACAACAAAAACAACGTCAAAATAAACTAGTACATATTAAAAAATCAAAGTAATTTCTTCGTGCCGCAGTGCATGCTGGGAACATAGCTGTAAATTTCGGCAACAGTAGATAGTATGTAATTTGACAGCTATTTGCTGCTAAATTACAGTTGTATACTGTAGCTGTAAAAATTATATAGCTGTTAATTTCAGCAACTGCAAGACACCGTTAATTTTACAGTAACATGCTGGCAACCCTGCTGCAGTTCTTTACTATTTTTTGATGGGAAAATCTTTGAGTGTATGTAATTTGACAAAATTTTTAATGACCCTTTAACTTTCTGCAGTTCATTTAAAATGTCCTGTGGTTTGAAGTACAATTATTTCATATAGTATCTCAAATCATATAAGGCCATAAAAACTGTTATAATTACACAAAATTGGTAACACTTTACAATAAGGTTCCATTTGTTAACATTAGTTAACAAGATTAATTAACATGAACTAACATTGAACAATACTTATTAAGCATTTATTCATGTTACTTTCAACATATACATTTTTAAAATCAAAATTTGTATGAGTTAACATTAGTTAATGAACTATGAACTAACATGTACTAACAATGAACAATTGTATTTTTATTAACTAACATTAACAAAGAATAATACATGATGTAACAAATCTATTGTTAATTGTTTGTTCATGATACCTAATGTATTTACTAATGTTAACAAATGGAACCTTATGGGGTCCTGGGTAGCTCAGCAAGTAAAGACGCTGACTACCACACCTGTAGTCACAAGTTCGAATCCAGGGTGTGCTGAGTGACTCCAATCAGGCTTCCTAAGCAACCAATTGGCCCGGTTGCTAGGGTGGGTAGAGTCATGTTGGGTTAACCTCATCGTGGTTGCTATAATGTGGTTCTCGCACTCTGTGGGGCACGTGGTGAGTTGTGTGTGGATGCCACGGAGAATAGCGTGAGCCTCCACACGTGCTAGGTCTCCGCGGTAACACGCTCAACAAGCCACGTGATAAGATGCGTGTATTGTCCTCCGCCACCCGGATTGAGGCGAGTCACTATGCCACCACGAGGACTTAGAGCGCATTTGGAATTGGGCATTCCAAATTGGTGAGAAAGGGGAGGAAAATTTTTTTTTACTTTTTGTAAAATGTTACCCAATTTATATGTTTGTTTTTTTTAAATGTTGTTAAATAGTTTTAGATAAAGTATAACACATCACACTGCTGGACACTGTTGTCACAGCTTGACATTTAAAGTAAACTACCCAGTTATATTTTCATTGTGCAAGCAATAGTCCTCAGTGCCTCTGTGTTGCCCATAGGTGACCTTTAAAATCCCACATATTTTATGTTTAGCAAACTATGAGATCTTTTACAACACAGTGAGGAACAGAGTACAATATTTAAAGGGTTTTGGTTTGATGCAAAGCTGGTTTCTAATCAAACTTGAATACTACACTGAAAAAAATCTGAATTGGAGTTTACTTAAAAAAAAAAACCTAGGAAACAATTTCAACTACATTTAACAGACCACACTTTCAAGTAAAGGGTACACACAATTCTTGGTGGCTTTAACTATAAATTCTCAAGTAAAGTTTACTCTGTTTCAAGTACATTTTACTCACTCTTTGTTTGTTCATCACAATTAAGCAATGTAGCACTGAATTAAGCCATGCTTTTAAAAGTGTTCTAAAAATGCAATGCTTTTTTAACACTCTTAGTCCTGTACCACATGACACACAGATGCCTTGCACAGGGAAGCTTAATGCATGCTACATGAAGTTTATTAGACAACATCATCTTTCTTTATTGGTGATAAAATCAAAATATAAAGGTGTGCACACAGACCTGAACACTTTGTTAACATTCAACAGATAATTATTTTTTATCATGAACTGGCAATTTTGAATAGAAAATTAACTTCAGATTTTACAAAACAAGACGTTATCTAACGTAACAACAAAATCAACATTAAAAACGGTGTAAACAAACTTGCAAACAGTGAAACCATGCAAACTCATTAATTATTCAGGCTGGTGCATGCTGGGAACACCAGCTTCAAAAAGTTAAGTCAAATTTACTTATTTCATTTAACTGTGAAATTTACTCAAATCAGCAAATAAATAAGACAAGAATTTCAACTTTAAGTTTGATACATGATTACGCAATGTAAAGATAACAATAATAAATAATACTTTACTAATAAGCTTAGTAATAAGCATTTTTACATGTTTGAATTGAGTACAAATGTAGAATGTACTTACTATTTTCAACTTCACACTTAAACAAACTTATTCAATGTAGAAAGTACTTAATCTTTTCTGCTATATTAAATTCACAACAAAATCATTTTTTTCAGTGTACTGTACAAAGCACATCATTTAGCCAGTTTAAGAATTCTCCTAAAGGATTGCAGTGTTATGGTATTTTGATAAACTGTGATAAAATAAAGCAAACCTTTTATTAGTTCTGTTTTAATTAAACTGTTTAACAACTTTTCAGGATAATACAAGAGTTTCAAATGTGGGTTGCTTGTCTCAGGATATTTCAACAGCGTAAAGGCGCAACAAGCCCTTGTTTATTACGTAAAGCATAGTTCTACAGCATGACATTATTACAGCTCTACACATTCTACTGTACGTTATAAAGAGTTTTGGGTTTCGGATCCATGCACTGGGTTTCCCTGTCATTTTATGGCATTCCCTCTGGTCATTCTTTTAAATTTGACTGCAAATTAGAGATTGAGAAAGAACATTTGTTGTTAATTAAGTTCATACAAGTATAGCTTGAACGTAACATAAATGTCCTTTTGATTGAAACCTTTGAAGCCAAAACCTTCAGAATGCAATGCTGCATTTTGCTTAAATTGTCCCGACATCTCCACAAAGCAAACTGTGAGAATAACACACAATGAGAAAAAAACAAAAAAGCAGAGCACCCTGAGCTTTTAACCTGATTGGCAGATTGAAGGAAGACATAGAAAAAGGTTTACAGCTTGCACTGTGAGATGATATTTGTCAATGTCTGATCTCCTGACGGTTGTCTGATGTCAGCATCATGACTCAAACATGTTTGAGATCCTGTCTGTAATCACTCAGACAGCAGTGGTCTGTACCATTTTCTTAAGCTGTTACTTTAAAGCCAGACAATGGCCTTTGGTGTGCTCGAAACCAGAGATAAAAGCATTTCAATTTAAGAGGAATAATTAGAAAAGGATTACAAAAATTACATGCAGCTAGATTTTTAGCAGACCACTGAAGTGATTTTAATGGATAGACATTAAACAAGACAAATGTATACATTTCCCCAGCTGGCTGTAAGATTTACAGTATTTTTCCCTCTTTTAATTTCTTTAAGTACCTTGTGATGTAAGCACTTTTTGGCTAGTGGCGCATGCCAAACCCTTCAACACATGAAGACTACCTCTGCAGCCAAGACAAGTGCAAAATATCTACTCAAGATTAACTTTAAATACATCATTCTGTGTTAAACTACATGTTAAACATGTCAATGAATGTAGTCAACAATTCAGATTCAAACATGCCAACAAACAAAAAGGATAAATGCTATTATTTCAAACAATCATTTATACAGCTGCTATCAAAAACAAGCTTAAATGCCATTTTAACCACCTAATGTGTTCAGCGCCATATCATTAACTCCAGAATTTTACCAGAACATCTAATTTGACAATCATGAACAGAAGAGGTGGCACTCATGTCTTTGAAACCATCTCAGCGTATGACATACCTGACTGTGCTAATGCAATGTAAAATATTTCTACCTGAGAGAACACATCTGTCCGAGAAATATTCTCTCTTATGGACCAGGTGCACTACCAAAGAGTCCAAACACCAAACAAACACACAAGCTGAGGAGATCTATTGTGACCTGAAGGAAAGATCAGCTAGTCACATTAATCTGCCTTCTCAGAGTAAAGCCAAAACTCGTAAAATAATACATATTTTAAGTCATTTTGGGTTGCCTGTAAATTGAGGGCATGGTGGTTAATTAGTTGGTCTTATGTAAAATGTTATACAAGCACCTTGATTTGATGATTAACCCCAAATAAGCATTAAATATTTGGGGATTTGTCTTGTGTGCTCTGAATCTAATAGCTCTGCGGATATTTTCCTCGTAAAATCCATTGTACTTGAATCTTATTATTTTGTATGATTTCTGACCAGTCTGAAGAATCCAGAACACTTCTGTAGCCAAATTTTGTTTGGTTAAGGACGAACAACCCATGAGAAAACATACGTCCTTAATCAGCAATCAGAAAAGAAGGCTGTATGATTAGCTATTGGCTTGCATAATATGGAATTTTACTTTTCTCTTAACATAAGCATTATGTTTGCTCCAAAAGATCACAGAATCGTGGATGCAACAAAAAGCGCACCTGTCAACAATGCGTAATGGCTCGGATTTAATCTATAAAATGTATGTTTTATATAAAATCGACATTTATAAAACTAAAAAGATATATAATTCAAGTGTCTTTGGAGCCAATGAACATGTATGCAAGTCATGTAGCTTAGGTTTGCGCATTAAAGGCGTCACAGGTGTATGCGTAATTGCGCATTGAAAAACTAAACTAGTAATCAGCACATAAATTAAAAGTTAAAGTCGAATAGGCTCAAATTAAACGTTTTACCTGAGTTCTGAGAGGTTCTCCTTGCTCAATGATGCTTATAAAAGGGATTTCCAAAAAAGAAGACATAAATTCCATTTGTACTATTTCCTCCTGGGTCTGCGGGAAGGCGAGCACAGCCGAGACCCCCTGGACCACTATATCCTGACACACACACCTGAAGAGCGACTCGGGGTCTCCGCTCGTGGATTCCCGAGCCACCACTTCCATGCTCAAGTTGTACGGAAGAAAGTTGTTCCCGCTTTCGGCGAGACCGCTGAGGGCGCGGTTGAGAGCCGCCCGCACCCGGACCGGCTGGCGGGAAGGCAGGAGGGCACCCAGGCGCACGGTGTGTCCTATCCGCGCAAGGATGTGGCAGGGCTGCGGGTGAGAGCGAGCGGGCTGGATGAACAGGGTATGGAGAAGGAATATTTGCGATCCCAAATAAAAGTATGCCAAGAATCTGTAGAAGATGAAATTCATCCTGCTTCACTCTCAGAGGTGGTGATGAGGCATTGTCAAAAGATAGCATTGCTCGCCTTGTTTTCTGGTCCTTTCTTTAATGTCCTTTATTGTTTTTTGTGCAGGATGGTGTATAAGGAGTGATCTATGGAGTTATTGTGTGAATGTGATACTCTGCTCAGGAGAGGAGGGGGGAAAGGCGGGGATGTCATTGCGTTCACACCCAAAGAAGCGCGGGAGAGGAGGTAATGGTATCATTAGGAGAACAGCACGAGAGAGAATGAATAAAATAGACTATAAATACATGGGCCATGTAATTAAATCCTCTAAACTTTTATTAAATCCAAACGGGTTTTACAGTTCAGTCCTGTGTTTTGTTTGAGGTCTAGCTCAAAAACACACTTAACATTGAAGTATCAATTTAAATACATTTTAATGATCGTAATTTCATGAATACTGTTTTAAAAACAGCATTTCTACTTGATACATTTCAGAAGACTACTGTGAAGATTGTTACATGTGGGGTTTCAGAGACCCAGTTATCAGGGGCCATTATAACAGGGCCGTTACACACACATTTATAAAATTCTGTCCCTTAATGTGTCCTCATACTTTTCAAATGATTTCTATGCCACTGGCAGGTATAAAAATTGTAAATGCAGTACATTTTCACATGCTAAGATTCTCCAATTAGTACACACACTAGTAGACTACTCTTGCCCGTTGACTGCCTGTTGGATTTTTGTTGGAATACAATCCATTAAATTATATAATTTCACTCAAACAATACAGGATTTAGTGCCACATATAAAATAATCAAGTCTGCGTGGAAAAAATGAAGGGATGTAAATACTGCAATAAAAAGGGGAACAAAGAGATGTGGGAGAGAAATTTTGAAATCGCATTGATAATAGAAGGCGGTGACTTTAGGTGGGCTACTGTTTTAGACAAGAGTATCAGGGAATCGATACGAGCCAGTCATGCAGGAAAAGGGAATCTGATAAAGGTGGGCTGAAGATTTAGCCAATCACTTACTTTTTTTTAATGAAATATAGAATTACAGTAGTCTGGAATGTGAGGATACATAGAAATCCCCTTACTTATCAACTCTTAAATGCATGGGAATTTCACCAAACACTCTTACATATTTGCACATATGTCTGTCACAAACGGATCTACAAAATGCCCAGATAGTGTAAAAATGTCAAAACATTTTCAAAACAATTAAAGTAATAGAACAAAATATATTTTGATGTTTTATTTTTCATATATCAAAGAGATCAGGACAAATCTAGAATAGGGTTCATTGATTTCGCACTGAAATGTCATGAGACGCAACTGGCTGTCAAACACATACTGAGCTACAAATAACATAAGATACACATAAGCTACACATTTTCTTGTAAACTGCACTTATTGAGTCTAAATAGATGCACAACTAACACAGTTTTAGTAGTAAACCCAAATGACAATAGTCATATCAGATTGTTCATGTGTTGTACTTGCTATAGTTTACTTCCATGTTGCTTCTTCATCAAATAGCAATGTCAAATGTAAATCAAGTCACTCACTGAAACAACAGCACCACCTTGAGTAACAAATGGCCCGTAAAATATGTATGTGTACACATACACTCACCGGCCACTTTATTAGGTACATCTGTACATCTACTTATTCATGCGATTATCTAATCAGCCAATCGTGTGGCAGCAGTGTAATGTATAAAATAATGCAGATAGGGGTCATGAGCTTCAGTTAATGTTCACATCAACCATCAGAATGGGGAAAAAAAATTGATCTCAGTGATTTAGACTGTGGCATGATTGTTTGTGCCTTTCTCTGATCTCCTGGGATTTTCACGTGCAACAGTCTCTAGAGTGTAAAGAGAATGGTGCGAAAAACAAAAAACAACCAGTAAGCTGCAGTTCTGTGGAAGAAAATGCCTTGTTGATGAGAGAGGTCAATGAAGAATGGCCAGACTGATTTGAGCTGACAGAAAGGCTACGGTAACTCGGATAACCACTCTGTACAATTGCAGTGAGCAGAATAGCATCTCAGAATGTACAACATGTTGAACCTTGAGGCAGATGTACTACAACAGCAGAAGACCATGTTGGGTTCCACTTCTGTCAGCCAAGAACAAAAGACTGAGGCTGCAGTGGGCCTACCATTTGTGTACCTCAGCAGAAATCCAGAATTGTCAGACCAGGTGATGTTTTTCCAATCGTCTACTGTCCAGTTTTGGTGAGCCTGTGCCCACCTTCCTGTTCTAAGCTGACAGAAGTGGTACCCGGAGGGGTCTTCTGCTGCTGTAGCCCATCCACCTCAATGTTCAACAAGTTGTACATTCAGAAATGCTTTTCTGCATAGCACTGTTGTAACGCGTGTTTATTTGGGTTACTGTCAAATTCCAGTCAGCTTGGACCAGTCTGACCATTCTCCTCTGACCTGTGTCATTAACAAGCCATTTTCACCCACAGAACTGCCACTTGCTGTTATTCGCACCATACTCTTTACACTCTAGAGACTGTTGTGCATGAAAATCCCAGGATATCAGCAGATACAGCAATACTCAGACCAGCCCGTCTGGCACCAACAAACATGCCATGGTCTAAATCACTGAGATCACATTTTTTCCCCTTTCTGATGGTTGATGTGAACATTAACTGAAGCTCCTGACCCCTATCTGAATTATTTTATAAATTACACTGCTGCCACACGATTGGCTGATTAGATCATCACTTGAATAAGTAGATGTACAGGTGTACCTAATAAAGTGGCCGGTGAGAGTATATGGGATACTGATAATTCCACATTGTTGCACAGAAAAACAATGTGATATCATATTTATTTGTATCCACATATATCTAATTTCTCTTTTAATAAACAAATTAATATATTGTGATACTAAACATATATAGATATGAAATAATCATAAAAATATAATTTATGGAGGAGTAAAAACAATTTTTTTAAATAAAAATTAAATAAAAACTATTACAAACCTATACACTTTTTTTTTACTTAATCTATTATTACATTTTTTTTTTTTTTTTTTTTTTGCAATTCTGGCAAAACATTTTATTTACATTTTTTTACTCTCTTTATAAGAGAAAGATTGAGGAATACTAAAGAAGTGTAGGAACAACTCCAAAAAATGGATGAGGTACAGGGGGTGGAATGAGGTCCCAGGTCACTAAAGACACAAGATATGTGTTTAAGGGTTAAAACTGATGTTCGTCATTTAAAAATGTGCTTGCTTCATATTTGGAACCTCTAAAAGGTTCTATCAAAAGAACCCTAAAGGGATATTTGAGCCAGGTTAAAAGGTTCTATATAGAACTGTTTAGGGGTTCCCAACATGCAACCGTTACATTTGGTTAATGTTTAGTTTTTAAATTAATTTTTTTGTTTTATTACCAGGAGAACACTTAATGAATATGACAATTAAATAGTTAATATAGTATATCACTAAGAAAGTGAAATAACCATAAAAGACATTTATGTATTATTAAGTAAAGCATTTTTAATAGTTTGTATTTACAACACAAGCAATAATTAATACAATTCATAACGCAATTGTTATGAGAATTGACTTAGTAAATCCACAGGTTTGTAATAATAAGCTAAAAGTTCATTAGTATTAATATTATATAAAAATCATAAACATTAAATAATTTAACATTAACTATAAGTTAACACTATAACCATAAGTAAGAATAATAAAGTAAAAAATGAAGTAAAAATAAATAAAAACAAATGACCTCGAAAAGCTGTTAAACGATTTTAGCACTGGGGCAGATATAGAATAATTTTGTTGCCACTGGTCTGACAAACTGAGTGATGTATTTTGGATACAACAAATTTCACTTTACTTCAGTCATCTCCATGCCATCAGTTTGATGTCGACTCTCTGCACTGAGGGGTCTGGACCAGTGGTGTAGTAGTGTCTGAAGAGGTGGGCATACTGTGAATTTATGAATCCCCCTTTTTTCATAAAAAAAAAAAAAAAAAAAAAGAATATTGGCTGTTGCAATAATATTCCCATATGAACATGAAAATGTATATCAGGGTAAGTTTCTTGCTGGCATGGTGTAGAGCACACCACTAAGAACCATGGTATTGTAACTCGATTTTAAGTATGTATTTCAATTAATAGGTGTCATTAATGTTCCTTTCATTAGGCTACTATGGAAATTGTTAATACTTTATAATTACTCTAATTAACTAATACATACTTAATAAGCAATAAACTGTTAAGCATTGTATAGCTAATAATCTCAGCAAAAAAAGAAACTTCCCATTTTCAGGACACTGTAAAAAGATAATTTTGTAAAAATCCAAATAACTTTACAGATCTTTATTGTAAAGGGTTTAAACAATGTTTTCCATGCTTGTTCAATGAACCATAAACAATTAATGAACATGCACCTGTGGAACGGTCATTAAGACACTAACAGCTTAAAGATGGTAGGCAATTAAAGTCACAGTTATAAAAACTTAGGACACTAAAGAGACCTTTCTATTGACTCTGAAAAACACCAAAAGAAAGATGCCCAGGGTCCCTGATCATCTGCGTGAACGTGCCTTAGGCATGCTGCATGGAGGCATGAGGACTGTAGATGTGGCCAGGGCAATATGTTGCAATGTCCGTACTGAGACGCCTAAGACAGCGCTACAGGGAGACAGGAAGGACAGCTGATTGTCCTCACAGTGGCAGACCACATGTAACAACACCTGCACAGGATCGGTACATCCAAATATCACACCTGCGGGACAGGTGCAGGATGGCAACAACAACTGCCCGAGTTACACCAGGAATGCACAATCCCTCCATCAGTGCTCAGACTGTCCACAATAGGCTGAGAGTGGCTGGACTGAGGGCTTGTAGGCCTGTTGTAAGGCAGGTCGTTACCAGACATCACTGGCAACAACGTCACCTATGGGCACAAACCCACCTTCTCTGGACCAGACAGGACTGGCGAAAAGTGCTCTTCACTGACGAGTCACAGTTTTGTCTCACCAAGGGTGATGGTTGGATTAGCATATATCATCAAAGGAATGAGCGTTACACCGAGGCCTGTACTCTGGAGCGGGATTGATTAGGAGGTGGAGGGTCCGTCATGGTCAGGGACACATTATTCCTTTTCTGTTATTCACATGTCTGTGAAACTTGTTCAGTCTTATTTGTTGAATCTTTTTATGTTCATACAAATATTTACACATGTTAAGTTTGCTGAAAATAAAAGCAGAGTTTATCAGCAAAATCTAGAATTACCATATTATCGTTTTTACCCATGTTTTCTACATGCAAAGAAAATTAAATTATAACATAACTTGAGGGCCTGGGTAGTAAAATACGCTGGCTACCACCCCTGGAGTTCGCTAGTTCGCTAGTTCGAATCCCAGGGCCCCGGTTGCTAGGGAGGTAGAGTCACATGGGGTAACCTCCTTGGTGGGGCGCGTGGTGAATTGAGCGCAGATGCCGCGGTGGATGGCGTGAAGCCTCCACATATGCCGTGGCAACGCACTCAACAAGCCACATGATAACATGTGCAGGTTGATGGTCTCAGAAGCGGAGGCAACTGAGATTCGTCCTCCACCACCCAGATTGAGGCAAATCACTACACAACCATGAGGACATAAAAAAAAAAAAAAAAAAATAGTGTTCCAAATTGGGTGAAAAAGGGGAAAAATCCCAAAAATAAAATAAAAATGATAACATAACTTATATCAGGTTTACTAGTCAATCCACAGAGATTTTAGTTATTCAAGTTTGAAATTATTTACCTCCTGATGGAGAATATCGCAGGCCTGGACAAAACAGTTTTGTCAACATTTATTCTTTTTGCTGGCTGAAATAAACGTGTAAGTCCAGGGGCGTAGATTCCAGCCCCCCACCACCCCCACCCCAATAATCAAAACAAGCAAATACAACCCCATGTGCAAAAAGGGTTATTTTTCTGTAAATCTTTGTAAATAGAAGCTTTTTGGCATAAAGGGTTCTTTGAAGCTGAGTAAAGAACCCTAGGGACCCCAAAGAACCTTATTTTCTAAGAGTGCAAGAAGACAAAATAAACATTACTGAATGCACCTTTAATATTAAGCAATACAAATGTTGAATGAATGGAACAAAGAAACACTGAAACATTCAGTTGCTGGTTATTTAAATTTCTTAGCTATTGTGAATGAAAGGTCAGCACAGAGTAAAGAGAGGGTTTAAAGTGATCAAAAATAGGAGAGTCAGTAAAAATACTCAATTGTTTGAAGCTAGTGCAGTAGTAGCTACCTGCGTTTTTATATTTATCTCACCTCTTGTCAAGATGGTGTGATTGTGTTAATCAAACAACACAAGCAAACAGACAAAAAGGACAGCATATCCTAACTTTCCACATCTTTAAAATGCAGTACACTATTTGCACAATACCTGATACAGCCACTAACATGGTAAACTTCTGGAAAGTGATATTGCACAAACTCATAGCTAGTAGAACTTGTTTTTTTGTTTTCAATAAGGCCTCCCTGGAGTATATAATTGGGTGGTCTGCGACATCACTCAGCTTGTACGAACACTGAGCCTCATTAGAAGCCCACGGCTGTCAACCAAACCTTCTTCTGTGTAGCACATCCTCAGCCAATTTACTACAGACAGTATTGATCAGTGTGTATTATCAAATGATCTGAGCTTCCCTTCAGTTCTTGGGGGAACTCTGCTCATTGTTAATACAGACCAGAGATCCTTGTCACTAAACGTGTGCTAATTACAGGTGAGCACCAAGGTGAGATTAACAGGGAGGTCATGCCGTGATTCAAAGGCCAATTTAGGACACAAAACCAATTACACTAAGGACTTTATCTCTAAGATAGCCAGAGCAAATATGCAGACGTTTGTTGTTGTTTAATTCACGTCTGCAGCTAACAGATAACTCCCTGGCTGTGGAACGCTCTTTAGTTCAGTATAAATTTCACAAACATGTGATACCCAGCAGAGAACACAAGCAGTCTCAAGAGGCTTTGGAGGGTGCAGTACCTACTAGAAATAAGTCTCATTAATAGCCTGTAAGAAATTAATTTGCAGAGGGTTTGTACATACGAGGCCAGAATTCGTAAATACGATGTGATGTGCATTCTAGTAATTTTAGTCGGAAGGAACGGACCCATATTGCAATTTCAAATTTCTTCCTCTCTTTTTCACTTACTAGCAAAGAGTGGATGCTTTTTTAGCACCAATGCAACAAAATGAACAGCAAAGCCATGCATTAGGTGTGTAATGAATGCTTTATCAATCTATTTTACCGTTCTAGTGTGGCCACATATAATGATAGGAAGTGTAGTTTTGTTGCAAATGCTAGTTGCTGCATAAACCAGCTAAAAGAGTCTTATTTTATGGCAAGAGCAGTACAAAATGCATACAAACTAAACTGTAGAGTCAAAATCCATACGTAAAACTGAAATATAAGCAATAACAATTTGCTTCTGCCATAATTCTTAAATCGACACACCCCAATTCAGAAAGTTGGGGCTCAAAGAAAATCCAGAGTTCCCCAATAGCAATTAAGAATTTTTGGTGCCATTCATGTGCGCTTAACTCGTAAATACAATCATTCCGACATGACTTGAATGCACCAATAAAGCAGCTGTGATACAATTGTAATAACGTGCTAGATGTTTAACTCTAGAGTGGTGTTTGGCTATGTTAGAATTCTCACCACCATGCTAAGGTGTTGTGGATGGTTGCCAGGGTGTTGCTATGAGGTTGTTAAGGTGTCCTTGGTGGTTGTTAGGGTCGAAGTCAAAAGAGCAGACCCCCAAGTATCTGTGATATTCTGTAGACTGGCTTAAAAGGTCAGTCATAATAAACTATTTTTACAAATTTGTATTTCAGGCTTATTATAAAATCTTGGTGAATCCATCAACTGCAGATGACAGAGATCAATTCTACTTGTTATCTAAAGGCTGGATGATCACCTTTGAGAAAAGATCACATTTCACAATAGATTTTCTTTTTGAGATGGAGAAGAATCATTTCTTACACTGTAAAAAAAGATTCTGTTGTTTTTACACACACACACACACACACACACACACACACATAACTGGCAGCTGTGGTTGCCAGAATAATTATGTAAAAATAAAAATGTAAACAACTTTACAGAACAACCTGTAAATTTTAGTTTAAAACTGTTGTTTTTACGATATATTTTATGGTGCAGTACCGTCATTTATATTATTAAATGATAAACTTAATATATTAACCTTCTGAAACTGTCAAAATCTGCTATTTCACTTTGGGGAACGCCCGATTACTGTTTTTTTACCGTAATTTCAACAATAATTTACCGTAAAAAGTACATGTACTCTCTTGTTAAACATAATATAAATATTAATTATCATACTTTTCATAAAATCATACTTTTTACTATAAAACTACATGTATTGTCTTTATATACTTTTATGTACTTATATTTTACGGTAAATACTCGTTAATCAATTTACGTCTTTTACCGTTAAAATTACAGATATTTTTTACAGTGTACCCTTCTGTTTTTGTTCAGAGAATCATGACAATGCAATATGGTGGTCAGCTTTTAAATGTCATGGTGCCATTTCAACATTCCTGAAATGTCCACAATTCCACATGAGAGTGAAATGAATCAGGTTATGACGGGAGTGGGGGTAGTTTGAGTGTTTTGTACACACTTCAAGCCAGGTATCTGAAGCAAGGAGAAACACAAAGCTTCAAAGCTTATGGAAAGAAAGGGGATTTTCATGAAAATGATTCCACTGTGTTTAAATAACCTGAGCTGTTCCCTGGGAATGGCAGATGTAGATGATTGTTTTTTAATTATTTGACTGAGCGATGTTCTTTTTTTGTCACTTACATTGTGGTGAGTTACATCACTGTGAAATAGAAGGGTCAATTTATCATTCATAATGTATGAATTATATCAAATAAGGGATGTCACCTTTGTCATATAACTGTAAGAAATAAACATCACTGAATCACCTACAGTATGCCAGGTGAAAGCTTGGAGTCTATTTATTATCCTTTCAGATGACAGTGAATGATGTTCTCTCTCTGTGTTTGAAAACTTTCATTCATTGTACATCTGTCAGATTTTTAAATCCTTTATTAACAATCTGACAGATTAAATCACCTCAGATATTAAAGAGAGAGAAGTTTGGCAAGAAAGTCATGAATATTCTAAAATGTGTGTGCTAAGTTATTAGGTATCATCAACCTTGCCCCAATCCTAACCCTAACCCTAAACCTACTCAAACCTCAACCTCAGTAGCAGCAAAAGTGAATATTGAGAGAATTTAGTTACACAATAAGTATATTGTATTATATGTATATTACTGTTAGTACATAGTAGTTAAAGACACCTAATATAAACTGGAACCCTAGATTTTAAATTTTCTGAAGAAATGTGTGTTGTTTCCCCATGTAATACATTAGCCACAATGATGCTAGGGAGTTTTGAGTGTTTTTAGCACATTGTATGGCACGACGTAGCACTCCTAAAGTCTTAACATAAATATATTTTTATCTAGAAAATTAAAATAAAATAAAGGGACGTTAGGGTGAGTAAAAGGCATCTAATAGAGTTTAGACAACAGATGGTTTTTGCTTTCACCACACATGTACAAATGTCAAAATCTTCAAAATTCTTCTCTCAAGTGAATTTTACTGTTTAGGTAACATCAGAAAAGTTATCTTTACTGTATTGACGCAATCCCTCATTTATAAACTCACTGTGCTCGATCCCTCAGGCCTTACAGTATATTTAATAATAATAATAATAATAATTCCTTACATTTTATACAGTGCTTTTCTAGGCACTCAAAATGCTTTACATGGGGGGACCACCACCAGTGTGCAGCATCCACCTGGATGATGCAACGGCAGCCATAGTCCGCCAGTATACTCACCACACACCAGCTATTGGTGGAGAGGAGAGAGGAGAGTGATACAGCCAATTAATGAATGGGGATTATTAGGAGGCCATGATTGAGAAGGGCCTATGGGGGAAATTTGGCCAAGACACCGGGGTTACACCCCAACTCTTTACGAGAAGTGTCCTGGGATTTTTAATGACCACAGACAGTCAGGACCTCGCTTTAACATCTCATCCAAAAGATGGTGCCTTTTTACAGTATAGTGTCCCCATCACTATACTGGGGCAGTAGGACCCACACAGACCACAGGGTGAGCACCCCCTGCTGGCCTCCCTAATACGTCTTCCAGCAGCAACCTTAGTTTTCCCCACGAGGTCTCCCATCCAGGTACTGGCCAGGCTCAACCCTTCTAAGCTATAGTGAGCAGGGTGATATGGCTGCTGGTAAAAGCCACAGTGAGGCTCAATATTTCTTCTCCTTTGAGTTTATATATTTTATTCAGGCACCGAAACCTTTTACCCCTAAAAGATACACCTCTTCTCTCTCAGTCTGCTGTTTTCAGCCAATCTCTTCAAAATTGAAGTTCAGTTCTTAGTAAATCTGGATTAGTGCCAGTGGAGCTCTAGGCAAATCTCTGTAATGTGGACTTGTTGCCAAGTCTTTTCTTTCTAATTCTCTGCCTCATTACAAAGGAGCCTAACAAGACACAAACCAGTAGACCAAAAAGGTCTAGACACCTGAACAGCTGTGACTGCAGCTAAAGAGTAAAGGGTGAACCCAAAATAATGAGCCACATGGGAAACAAAGTTACCACAAATGTATGACCAAACCTCTGGAATATCAATGTTGTTCTTGCAGTTTGAAAAACACACTATAGAATGCGCTTTGCACAATCCACATCACAGATAATCAAAAAAGAAATGCTCAGCACAATATATATAAAAAACAAAACAATAAAAAACAAATTAATGCACCAAATACAAATGGTTTTAACAAAACAAAAGCTAAGTAATTAAACATTTTACATAACCCTTTAAGCTCTGAGGGAGTTTTTAAAGATTTCCTGTTCCAGTGCCATCCTCAAAATTAAAGGCTTATAATGCGAAAGGTCAAGTGTTTGGTGTCATTATAGAGAAAACTTGAAATGAAAATGAATGATTTAGATTACAATAAATTCTCTCGTTAAGAGTCTCTCAGCCTAAGAAATTTAAAAAAAAATAAAAATAAATATCTAGAAAAAAAAAAAGCCATTACTTTTTTCTTATTTTTTATTTCTTTATTTGACATTTTATCTCTGGGTGTAAATAAGGTAGCTCCAAAAAAAACTGCTTTTGTTTTGTTCCCAGTCATTTCAACTGTATGAGCACAATTTTGTACTGATTCAACAAAGCAATCAAAAGTTATAACATTACAAAAAATGTATCCTAGTGTACAAAAGCCTTTCTAAACAAATAGAACATAATAATTGTACATACAAACTAATTAAACATGCAAACACATTAATGACTAAAGGTTTGCATAGCATGCAGACATGATTTTAGTAATGAGATTTCACAGAATGAGTGCCATTTGAGTCATCACTGAGTCTGTGTCATGTACTTGGCGCCATCTCCTCGTGGCCATATGTAACAGTCACCAATCACATGTCTCTCTGCCCAAATATGGATCACTTTTTGCACCGATCTGAAACCAAACCAATTGGTTTAGCATCTCATGATGCTACATAATTTCCGATGATGTCATCTGATCCAGGAAAGCTAACGTGTTTTCAGCCAGATTGCAAGATAGCCAGATGCTGTGTGCACTGTGCACACTGTGCTTCGTGTCAAGTCATTTTTTATTTGTATAGAGCCTTTCACAACACACATCGTTTCAAAGCAGCTTTACAGAAAATCATGCATTAACAGAAAATGAAACTGTAATATCTATAATGTTTTAGAGTCATCATTGTGTAGTTTGCTAAAATACGATTGTGAGTTGTGTTTAAAAATAAGTAATTAAATAGTAATTGTATTTATAAACCCAGTGAGCAAGCCAACTGTGGCAAGGAACACAAAACTCCGTAAGATGTTGGTTAATGGAGAAAAATAACCTTGTGAGAAACCAGGCTCACAGTGGGACCAGTTCCCCTATGGCTAACATCATGAATATAATGCAGATATTATTTAATTATGAATAGTGCAAGTCATGGTTTAAAATGATTAAACTAAATAAGTGTTAAGGGTCGGTGTTTAAAGAAAGATTTTGTAAGAACTGTAAGATTAATGACTAATGTCTCTGAAGTTCATCCTGGATTAAGTCCATAAGTTCACATAGATAAACCTTTGTTAATTGTCTGATGAAGGGTTTTCTGATAGACTGATAGTCTATGTATTCCATTATAAGAGTGTAGTCCATCATTAGACCGAGGTGATGCAGGCAGAGATCAGTGAGGTGCATCACAGTTTAACCGGCCGGTAATTTCGGTGAGGTCTATCCTAAATCCAAGGTTCAGGCAATGGCATATGATGTATCCCATGTCTTATGGTTGGAGTTGGCATCAGTTCATCCTCTGAAGTCCATCGTAATAGACTGAAGTGATGTTTGGCTGGCACCGGCTGCATTTAGTCATCATCACTCAGAGACACGTAGCAGTGGAGTCCAACACGAAGCAGGAATGGAGCTGGATACAGCTGGTTCTGTTGACCTCAGTATAGGAGTCCCGAGGTTGAGACAGGGATACAAATAGAATAATATTAGTATAGATGCCATTCAGTTTATTGCACAGTTATAGATCATGATCAGTGTTTCTGGTTTCTGTTTCCAGCAGACCTAACTAAAGCAGCCTAATTGTGAGTTGAAGGATAAATTAGGTGTATGCCTGGCTAAATAGATGGGTCTTTAGTCTAGACTTAAACTGAGTGAGTGTGTCTGCATCTCGAACAGTATTAGGGAGACTATTCCATAGTTTAGGAGCCAAATAAGAAAAGGATCTACCTCCTTTTGTGGATTTTGATTCTAGGAACTATTAACAGGCCATTTACATGGAATATAGCATGTCACTTAAGTATTACGGAGCTAGACAATTCAAAGCTTTGCACGTAGTTAACAGAATTTTAAAATTAATACGAAATTTAACAGGAAGCCAATATAACGACGATAAAATGGGGCTAATATGATCCTATTTCTTGGTTCGTGTCAATTATCTAATGATATACTGTATGCATCTGGTTACCTTGTCTCTGGGCTCATTTAAAGATAATCGCCTCCTCTATGTAATGGTTTGTGATAATTTATGTTTTGTTTATTTTTCGTGAAGTTATAAGCGAAAACATGGCATATGAGCCACACCTGTTCACATGAAACATAAATGTCAAAGACATATATTTAGCTATTACTCGCTACATTTTTGTCTGTGAGTAAAACAAATAGGCTGGTTGTATTCTACTTTTTGAGGGCTTTCCAACAACACGTGCCTATTTGATGAGTTTTATGTTTTTACTGATTACAATAATATGTACAGTACAACATTTTTCATAAATTATCAACACAGAACACTTTTGATTTGTCTGCAATTTTCAAAGCACTTGTTCAGTTTTGGTCATAATGCCCATGCATTTAAAGTAGAGCTTCTAAGTTTCCAAAACAATACCTATTTTATGTTGAGCAAGACTGTAGTTATTAACACATTGATAATTATTATTTTTCTCACGGGCCCACCGGCGGGGTTACAAAATCTAAACAAACAAAAACTGGCTGGGTTACCCGATAACGTTGCAACTTAAGTTTTTACGATCATCTTAACTAACGTTGCTCATTATTTTACAATAGAGTAACGCCTTTTTCCAAACCAGCACGTAGATTGCTGATTATAAAGTTGAACTTAAATGCTCCTTTAAGGGAGCTGTCCAGTCCAAATTGGTGCTGATCACAGATTGAACCTGTTTTTTAATAAACAGGTAAGGTCTTTTATTTTTCCCTTTGATTTGACTGAGCTGTGTTGTGAGTTGAATTCATTGATGGCGAGTCAAACCCATGGAGAAACCTTGAATGAAGCATGCTGAAGATTTCCCTGTCCCAGACAATGAATCTGATTTTCCATATCCAACAGAGTGGTAGGATCTCAAATGACAGTTGAGAGTATTCGATGACTGATCTTTATTAAGTTTCCAAAAAGGAAAACGGAACAAAGACTTTACAAGTGACGCAGGACAATATATATAATTTACTAAAACAGTAGTCTGAGTGGTTTCTAACACACACCTCTACCTCCCTAGCCGAATCTAGATGCATAGGCCCATTGGTATTCAGAAATTCATTATTATTGCCAAGTGATTTAAGAGTAATTTGATATACTGGTTACAGACGCAATAAATGCATGTAACGTGAATGAACGTGATGTGAATCATAAGGGGCTCTCGCGTAGCCTAAAATTTTGTTCCTTTGGCTGGAAACTGAACAAATGCACAAAGAACAGGATTAAAATGACTGGCATCAGCATTGAACTACTCACCGACCTGTCTAAATATTAATAAATCATCTAGTTAGCGTGCGAGGCACTGTGATTTGAAACATCCATTGGAGGAAGGAGGAAGAGAGAGATGGAATCTATCATTGCACACTCTCACTTTAATCTCCTTTGTTAACCACATTTTCATTATTTACTAGGCATAATTAAGTTTTAAACTGCATGATCACATTACTCACGTACGTCTTCTTAAACAATCTGTTTAATAAGAACATATCGTCTTTCCATTGCCATTACAATTATGCTTTTCAAAGAAGGCTAATATAATGTTATACTGTATTACGTGTCTTGTAATTTAGATAATGTCGCATGCGCAGACTGTGGAGACTGCCTATTGATTTCATAGTGATTTTTTCAAAAAAAGTTATCCTCTGAAATAGTTTACAATGGCTTTCCAATGATCAAAATTTGTTAATACAATTTATTAAATGTCACATTGTCTTCGATAAACTGTGAAAGATGCCAGAAAGATATGCTTAAGTTGCACTTAATGGACTTAAAAGCGGTTCAAAGCTCTTGTTAATTTACGAATATTTTTACGAACTTCTTAGATAACTATGATTTTGGGAAATGTGCTTTAGAGATTAAGTACTACTTAAGTGCTACTAACGTCCTACTTAGTGCTTCGGGAAACCCAGCTACTTTCTATACTTTGTGGTGAAGCGTTGTGGAATCTAGAGCATGTGACATTTTTACGCACTACAGTGATGGTCTATGGAATAATATTTGTGGCACTATGAGTTTTTTCACTATGAGGGAATTTTTGGGAATTTGAAATTTAGGTTTGATTATATACAGGCTCGACTGCTCTTTCTCGAGTCCCCTTGATGTTCTTGTCGAATTCACCTGAATCTAACATTTTGTAAAGGAATCAGTGTACTAAAAATTTTTATCTGAATGGTAAGGTCTGAATTCGTGCCACATGAAATTGAATTTAAATTTGATGTAATTTAGGTTAAAAGCTGCATATTTAAGTTCCATTAAACATCAAATCGAATCAAATCCCTTTATTGTCACTCAACCATATACAACCATAATAGTGGGTGAAAGTCTTGGGTACAGTTGCAAGCAACATAGCAGTATGACAATTACAATAAACATTTGATTTACACATAACACAATTTACACATCTTGTTACACAACACAATATACAATATATACTTAATAATATACAATATACAGTATACACAAAATAAGAAGACTGTATACAATAAAAATACACTGAGCAGCCCATGGCTCGGGTGTCTGGAGTCTCTGATGATCCTCCGAGCTTTTTTCACACACCGCCTGGTATATATGTCCTGAAGGGAGGGAAGCTCACCTCCAATGATGTGTCTGGCAGTTTGCATCACCCTTTGCAGGGCTTTGCGGTTGAGGGCGGTGCTGTTGCCGTACCAGGCAGTGATGCAGCCAGTCAGAATGCTCTCTACAGTGCAGGTGTAGAACCGTGTGAGGATGTGGTGGTTCATTCCAAACTTCCTCAGCCGTCTCAGGAAGAAGAGGCGCTGGTGAGCCTTCTTCAAAATGGCCTCAGTGTGGACGGACCATGTGAGTTCCTCAGTGATGTGGACACCGAGGAACTTGAATCTGCTGACCCTCTCCACCGGTGCTCCATTGATGGTGATGGGGCTGTGTTCTCTGTCTTTTCTCCTGAAGTCCACCACAAACTCCTTGGTCTTACTGACACTGAGGGAGAGGTTGTGCTCCAGACACCAGCGTGTCAGAGTGTTTCATCATTGTCAGTGATCAGAACTACCACCGTCGTATCATCAACAAACTTAATGATGGCATTGGAGCTATGTGTTGCCACACAGTCATGTGTGTACAGGGAATACAGGAGTGGGCTGAGAACACAGCCCTGCGGGGCTCCAGTTTTGAGGGTCAGTGATGAGATGTTGCTGCCCATTCTAACATATGGGCAGCAACATATTCCAAGTCCTAAAATTTAAATTTAACTCCTAGTGGCACAAATATGATTTAATAATTTTCTACCACCACTCTACAACTACTTTTTTGCATTTTTCAGAACTGCGGTGAACTGACCTGTGCTTAAATGTGGGGTTTCATGACACTTCAAAGGCCATTTAAAATTACACATTATTTATTCATTGCCTTTATCTGCACATCACTTTTTTATCTGGTTCGGGTGTACTGGTATGGCTGCTATCAAAACGGTCTTACTTAGCCTTATGTTTAGACTAAATCTGTGATACTCAATCATAATTTTACAGTGGGTGTCTCATTTCCTTTATCGCCATCCACCCCCACTCCATTTCCACTCAGCGTTCCCCTTTATATAACACTATGGCACTCTTATTTTTCATTTCTCTAATCCATTCTGTTAATCTTCCATTTGAAGAAAAGGCTTCAGTTCAGAAACAATATTCAAATATATGGATTTTATTGTTTGGAAAGACAGGTACCCAGTATTTCCTTCATTGCAATCAGACAGGCTCATGCATGAGTGCACTTTCCCTGAGACAAAAAATAAAAAATAAATAAAAATAAGGGAAAGACAAGAAAAGGTTTCACATGATGCATGGTCTATGGCAGTAGTTCTCAACTAGTTAAAAATGGGTTGCAGGTCTGTTCTGATAGGGTCAACAGTGTAAAACAATGCTAAATGCAAATATTAAAATGCAACTAACCATATAACTGTGCATAGGTATAGCAAACTTAAAGGCTTATTAACTCGGTCTATGAAGTTTTATAAATTTCAGTGTTTGATTTTATGGATTTTTGTTTGTTTGTTTTTGGAAAAATAACCTGCCTTGAAGTTTAAAAGCATTCAATTTTAACAGCAGCTGTCTTAGAGGCATCATGAGACCATTATCTAAGCCTCGTGGGTAGAAGTTTTCTCCTAACACCAGTTATGCATAATCCACTTTATTTTTTATTCAATATTAAAAGGCTGAAATAAAACATGGACATCTGAACTTGAGTGATAAAATATTCCCCTAAAGTCTCCCCTTATAAAAGCCAGACTAAAGCCAGAAAAGAGCAGAGTCTGCGGCAAACAGAAGCAGTGTTGGATTGAGGGGTGTTTGGATCCAACCTTCATGTGGTGCTGTCAATTTTTCAGATCTTTATGTATTTAAAAAAAACATCTTTTATAAGAGTTTAATCTCGAAAGGGATATCCCCCATAACTGATAAGCACTTATAAATTCCATTACTTACTGCCACTATTGAGGAGAACTCTGTGGGAGAATTATCCAATATCTACATAATTAGACATTATTTTGTACAGAACGATCTATTACTTTTAGATAATCACTGAGGTGCATTTGCAATGTTGTAGTAGGCTATTCACAAATTCATCTAAAAGTCGAGGTGCACATTACACATTAGACTTTGATTTGTGTGGATGACCATTAGTTGCTTGTTTTTTTCCACTTATTATTTATTACCTGTTTATCCATTTATCTATCTATTTTATACATTTATTTGTATTTGTATTTTTAATTATCGATACAATATGATATAACATAATAATAGTAAATAAAATATAAATAAAACTAACTGATATTAAAGTCACATTGTATTGTGCATCAATTGTAAGCATCACAATAAATACTCGAAGTATAGTTTTGCAATTTTGTCTTGCAGGTGACTGCTTGAGTCTGTCTCCCTACGATGGACTTGAGCACTCTTTGATTATTTAATATCATTACTTTCATAAACACATGTTATCTGATCTGTAACATTGCTTCAAGGCCTCAATATACTTCTGGAGAAGTTCTTATTTGTTCTTCATTCAGAGGTAAAAAGAAGTTCTAAACAGCTGAGCAATGGTATACTGTTTGCAAACATTTACATTTATGCATTTGGCAGACGCTTTTATCCAAAGCGACTTACAGTGCACTTATTACAGGGACAATCCCCCTGGAGCAACCTGGAGTTAAGTGTCTTGCTCAAGGACACAATGGTGGTGGCTATGCGGATTGAACCAGCAACATTCTGATTACCAGTGATGTGCTTTAGCCCACTACGCCACCACCACTCGACACCTACCACACCGCTGTGGGAGGCCTTTAAATGAGCATTTAAATATGAGGACACTCAGTAAAACCTTAACTAATGTGACATTAAAATGTGCTATAAATGACTTTGTGCCTCATTCTATGAATGGAATTCACATGAGATCAGTAAAAGCAGATTTAACCACTCAATAATAATTGAAAGTCATATATATGCAGTATAAAATGTTTAATTTGTTTTGTTACATTTTGAATTCATGGCGCTAATGCGCTATACGTGGCCATAATATGTGCCGGTTACACTCTGTTATTGTAATTTATGATGACATTGATACTACTGCAAAGATGGGTATATAAAAGTTTTAATGTGTGGAATAAAGACAAAAGAATGATGATAGAGGCATATCTTACTTTGGGCAGATGTGTGAATGGCTTTCACTACAGATGGCACATGAGCGAATGGGCACTTGAGAGTATTTGAGTAGATTTGATTCCTTTTGTAGACTAATTAAACAAAAACTAAAAATGCATGACATGGTCTTAGAAAATTTCTCTACATGAACGATCGTACAGATGTAGGTAAATTTGCACCGGCTCGCTAATAACTTCGCATGCCAGTGTGTTCTCGTTGACTGATTTTGACTGACTGAACAACATAAACAGAATTAGCTGTTGGTGTCAAGGTTGGTGGAGCTCCAGGTCACACCAACCGATGACATGAACCAATAGCAGCAAGAAGGTGTTTAGCAGCTGGTTCAAAGTTTTCCTAAAAGTTCGCCCAGGAGAGCTGTTATGAACCACAGAAACGAACGCAAAAACACTTTTTGGCCAGATTTTGTTCTTAATGACGTCACACCCATTCATTCTTCAATTTCGAATGAAGTATATTTGGGCCTTCATCCTGTAAAAAATGTCCGTAATTTTAACGGTAAAAGACTGTAAAAATGCTACAGTAAAAAAAAAAAAAACGTACATTGGTTAACGAGTAGTTACCGTAAAATATACATTTATATATATACATTTATATATATATATATATATATATATATATGTATATATATGTAGGGCTTTACTGGTTGTTTAGATCAGTGTTACTATCAGAAATAATTAATAATTATTTCTTTAGTTATTAATTAATTTTTAAATTAATTAATTGAATCTAACTCATTAAAACCTCATATGGGGCTCAAGTAAATGTAGTGTGCTACATTTAGGAGCGGGTTTGGTTATTAGAAATAATTAATAATTATCAAAGACAATTGTTAATTATTAAAATCAATAGAACATTGATGAGAATCAATGTTAGCTTTTTATAATCTTTTAAATCAACAATTATCAAAGCTAATCGTTAATTGTTAACATCGATGAAACATTAATTAAAATTAACACTAGCTTATTGATCACTCAAATTCAACAATCATCAAAGATAATTATCAATTATCAAAAATCAACAGAATATTAATAAGGATTAACATTGACGGGGCACCACCCTGGATTCAGGGACTAATAACCAGATAGTATAACAGTCTCAATATTAGATTGTTTTCTTAGGAAAATCGACATCCGAAGAATATCGATTTTCGGGAAAAAAAACAATGAATGAAGGCTTGAATCCGAGCACTGACATCCCGTCAGCATGACACAGGCATATGCAAAACAAACCAAAACACTTCTCTTTGTAATATAAACAAAGTTTATTTATCCAGTAATATCAATTAATAATTAATACAATGCAGTCAGTAAAACTTCCGACTTACAACTACAAACTAAACAGTGATATGATTAGATATGGAAATCAAAATAATCCTATAACAATCCTATTATAAATAATCCTGTGTGTGTGTGAGAGAGCGAGTGTGTGTGTGTGTGTGTGTGTGTGTAAGGAGGGACGCGCACAAAATGGCGGACGTGACTCTCGTGGAGAGTATGTCACACGAGACTTCCGGCCAGGGAATATGGCCGCGAATGTGGGTGGAGAGAAACCAGTTAATGGCGTCTACCAGTTACCGCGTGTATCCGCTTGTACGATAGCTTAGGGACAAAGCTGAGCTTTAGCACGAAGCTATCTACGAGCCAAAAATGTGTGCCAGAATATTTGTGAGGGGTCGTGTGTGTGTGCGTGTGTGTGCATGTGTGTGCGGTTAGTACGAGAGAGAGAGAGAAAATAAAGTGATGGCCCTAAAGCCGATTATGCGATCGTGGGAGAGAAAGCAGCTGTTAGTTTATCGTTCAGAGACGCGGTGGTCGGCTCGTAAAAGTCCCGTGTTCTGTGACTCTTTAATGGATAAACTCAGTTTGCCGGTCTCACCCGCAATGGCGAAAATACACAACAGTCCAATTTGGTTGGACCACAATACAGCAAAACAATTTGTGATAATTAATACCCTGAGTATTAATAATGAGCGGACATGGCGGTCCGTAAACTGTACAAGCAAAAACCTTGAAACACAAGAATAACACACTAAAATATACTATCTCTGCCCAGACGTAAACCTCTTACTAGAATCGCATGAGGATGCAGAATGTGTGTTCATCCATCCTTTAACTCAGACTCGGTTCCTCGAGGCTCGGGTGATGAGGGAAGGCCGCTTTCTCGCTCTGTCGGCGGGCACGGCTGCTGATTCTCGGCGGGCTGGCGGAGAACTCAGAAATGTCGACTTGATTGAAGATGGAAGAGAAATCTTTAATCTCTTCACTTCTGCAGGCAAACGGATGAAGATGCGAATTGCTCGGCGGTCTCCTTCGGATCCGTTAGAGTGTTTGGCTGAACACAGAGTAATCTCAACTCATCCAGCGAGATGGAGATTGTATGGCCACAGTTTCAAGTCGGACGTTACTTCCTTGT
The DNA here is from genome assembly GCF_019703515.2 of Myxocyprinus asiaticus. NCBI lineage: Eukaryota > Metazoa > Chordata > Actinopteri > Cypriniformes > Catostomidae > Myxocyprinus > Myxocyprinus asiaticus. The sequence goes on along the minus strand of NC_059378.1, from coordinate 18,892,006 downwards.
GCCACGAAGTTGCACCTGAGAGCAGTGATGAGCTACGTCTATACAGGGCGAACAAAGTTGCTGGAAGCCAATCCCGGAAGCATTTCAGAGGTATTTCTACTCCTGATGATGTCATAGTTGAGGGACGTTCTGTTGTGTGCCTCATCCAATAGGAGTTGAGAGTTCGATCATTTAGTGAGCAAGGCTTCATGGGATTTGTAGTCTGTTTTGGACTCCCTTTGTTTGATTGTGGCGCGATTTTTATCAGTAAGATTTACGACTTGGTATGTGGGGGCTGAGTTAGGTTTTACGACTGTGTTAGGCCTGCCTTTGTCTTCTATCTGAATACATGAGGCCCAACATATATATATATATATATATATATATATATATATATATATATATATATATATATATATATAAAATTTACGGTAAAAATGTTGTAAAAATTTAAAATTTTAGATGTAAAAAGTATGATTTTCCTGTATAATTAATGGTAAAAATTTATATTATGTTTAACAAGAGAGTACATGTAAATTATTGTTAAAATTACGGTAAAAAAAAAAAACAGTAATTGGGCGTTCCCAGAATTCCCTGCGTGACCCATTATATTTAATTATATTTTATTATTAATAGTTATGTTTCTTCTTATTTTTAATATCAGTTATGCACTTTGGGGTGTTCTGTGTTATATTTGATGCAGTTTGGTTCATGTTTATTGCATAATTGTAATTTAAAATGTGTTACTCTGATGGTGTTTAGTGTTTGTGACACTGAGCTGTCTCTACATGTTTATTGGTCATTGCTCCTGGAAGAGCCACTATTGATGATCTTCATGTCATCATGTGCCCTTCTGTAATTACTATGGTGATTACCAATACATTATAAAGTAAAAAGCAGATTTGTACAGTTTCAGAAGGTTAATATATTAAGTTTATCATTTAATAATATAAACGACAGTACTGCACCATAAAATATACAGTAAAAACAACAGTTTTAAACAGTAAAATTTACAGGTTCTGTAAAGTTGTTTACATTTTTACTGTATTTTTTAAATTATTATTCTGGCAACCACAGATGCGATTTCTTTTTTTTTTTTAAAACAACAAGATTTTTTTTTTTTACAGTGTATCTTTAGTGGTAGGACTACTGTTAGGAGGATGAACTTCTGGTCATGCATTACCGATCTACTTTCGAGTCTTTTCAGTGTAAACGGTCTCTTTCTGGTATCTTTGTAAGTATTTTGCAAAAGTTTCAAGATTTACTGGATTTGGTCTGACAGGAGTTGAAAGATTGGACATAAGTTTGCACATACAAGGCTTTTAAGCGATTTCGTCACAATAGTCTTATGTTAACATGAATAATCCTACAGCTATAGTTTTGTTCATTGTGACGTGATTTGATGCCGACATATATTTATTAACAACATGAGCACCAAAAGTAACAAAAGACCTGATAATATTCATTTATTAGCCCTTGGGAATTTACATTTGAAGGGTGGGTTCTTTTTTTCTTTTTTTCTAGCTTAAGTGATTCACTTTCATCGTGTTGCTTCACTAATTTTCCAGAGAACAAGGATATGTGGATTTGTGGACTACATCACATTTAGTGTTTCAAAGAAAGAATTCCACCGTACATGTGGCAGCAAATCCGCTACATCTTTTGACATTAAATAAGCAAAGTTTGTAAATAAGGACACAAGCTGGCACTGAAATGAGCACTGTGCATGATTGGGAACAGCTCTTAGTGATAAACACAAGAGCCGTCTGTTTTCTCCTCACATAGTTTTCAGCCTTCATATGCTACCTTGACAAATGAAGACTCGCACATTTCCCAGCAGCACATATGGGTCATCTCACTGCACCATTAGCAATTTAATAGAGATGCTTTCAATTATTCACATCCTTCTTGAGTGTCTAAAATTTGAGGGCTATATTTGCATAGGACTTTCAAAAAACATTTTCATGTGATGATCAGCACATAGAATCCATTCACCAACGTGAATTTAAGTATTCAGCAGTGTTGACAACAAATATTTCAAACGACAGCTGGATGGGGTATGGCAATCAACACCAATTTAAGTACTTTAAGGTTTGTGTGCTATTGCAATCAAGACTTGAACTGATCGCATACTGCTCTTTTAATTTTAGGCACGCTCCAATAATCACTGGCTCATGTAAAAAAGCCACACACACACACACAAAAACTGCAGAACAAAAGGCATGCTAAAAACAACTAGAAAACAAACAAAATTATGAGGTTTGAATAATAGATGCCTGCAGGTTGTGTTTTATTGACTGACTCGATTTTAAAGTTTTCTGGAGTAAATGTGAGTGATGCTTGCCTATGAGAAATTTGCTGCCATGATACTAGGGTGTTGTGGTTTGTTGCCAAGGCATTGCTATGTGGTTGCTGAGGTTTTCTGCACATTGCTATGTGGTTTCTGGGGCATTCCTTTCTGGCCTAGGTCAAAAAGCACACCTCTTTGCCCGTCTGTAGGACTTTTTGCCTGTTCATCCACCAGCAGTGTTGGGTTGTAACAAATTACATGTAATCTGGTAATCAGATCACTTTTTAAAACATGCATAATCAGATTACAGTTACTTTTTATAGATTGCCTGATTACTTTCCAGGCAATAACTGGTGCGTAATTTACTGATTATGGTCCTAAATTTAAAAAAGCATCCAAGCCAGACAAAATAACAAAGCAATGCAATCTTTGCCTTACAAAAATTATATCCACTGAAAAATACTCCACATCCAATCTTAAAGGAATATTCCGGGTTCAAAACAAGTTAAGCTCAATCGACAGAATTTGTGGCATAATGTTGATTACCACCAAAAATTATTTTGACTCGTCCGCCCTTTTCTTGTTATTAAAATGTTTTATTAATTCCATCCACAAAAACAGATAAACACAACATAAAATATGGAATCAGTTATATAAATTAAACCCTCCCCCCGAACATCCCCCCACCCGACACAAACACGCACTACAGTGGTCACTTATAACATACAAATAAAAATAAATAAAAGAAACTAAAAAATATATACTTTCAAAAAACAAGAGTGCACATACACAAACTAAAAATTACAAATTACAAATAAAAAAATCCCTCTCCACTGCCCCTCCCCGAGAACCCTCCAAAACATCACACATAAATCTCTGAATCTTCAACCAAAATTCTTGTATCTTAACACATCCCCAAAAAACATGGGTTGTGTCCCTGTCTTCTGATTGGCATTGCCAGCAAGTAGGTGTGTCTTTAAGACCAAGTCTATACAATCTAGAGGGTGTCCAATATAATTGGTGCAAAATCTTAAATTGCATCAGACGCACCCTTGCACCTCTAGATGTAGACTTGATGTTTTTTAGAATCCTAGCCCACACTCCCTCCTTCAATACCAAGTTTAAATCTCTCTCCCATAATCTCTTGAGAGAAGCTGAAGCTCCGTCCTCCAGACTCTGAATTAACAGGGAGTAATATACTGATACCTCATGACCTTTTTCCAAAGCAGTAATCACCACTTCTAGAGTATCTGACCATTTGGGGTGGGGGTGGTGTATACTACTCCCAAAAATAGTACAGAGCAGGTGGCGCAGATGTATGTAACTAAAGAACTGAGATCTAGGAATCCTGAAATGTTGGACCAAATTTTCAAATGATCTCAACACTCCACTCTCATATACTGTAGGTCACCGAGCATATTAACCTCCTTCGCAATCCACTCTGACCAGCAGAAAGGGGACTTATTAATACATAATTTTGGGTTTAGCCATATGCTCGAGGCAACATTTAAATAAATGTCTGAATCGAACACTCTGGACACTTTTGTCCAAAAAATGCGAGATAACGGGGTGCGACTTAACTTCTCCAGTTAGTTTAATAGAAAGGCTTTGCAATGGCAAAATTGGGGCAAGAACTTCCTGTTCAATACCAAACCAGGGAGGGGCTCTCTTAGGTGGAAGCGACCAATGAGCCAAATGTCTGAGACCGAATGCATAATAAAACATAATTTTGGGTAGGCCTAGCCCACCTTTGTCAATGGGCCTATGTAACTTATTGAAATGTAATCTGGGACTCTTACCATTCCAAATGAAGGACTTCGCTATGCTATCAAATTGCTTGAAATAAGAGAGGGGGATATCTATAGGGAGAGATTGTAGCAGGTAGTTGAATTTTGTAATACAATTCATTTGAATAACATTAACCATCCTAATCATAGATAAATGTAATGAAGCCCACCTGCCCACATCGCTCGACAACCTTTTTATTAAGGGGTCAAAATTAACTAACTAAATCATAAAAATGTTCTGGGAATAAAATGCTCAAATATTTAATGCCCTGTTTGGGCCACTGGAAAACACCCGGCTGAAAAGCCGTTACTGAGCCAAAGCTTCGGATTTAGACCAATTGACTCCTGAGAACTTAGAAAAGGAATTAATAATTCTGTGGAGGCAAGGCATAGCTCTAGTGAGGTCGGAGACAAATAATAAAATATAATCTGCATAAAGCAAAAGCTTATGCGCCATACTTCCCGCCACCACCCCTGGAAAATCATACTCCTTTCTTATTGCGGCTGCTAATGGTTCCAGGTCAAGACAGAACAATAATGGGGAAAGAGGGCAACCCTGCCGGGTGCCCCTATCCAGAGTAAAATAATCAGAAATTAATCCATTTGTTTGTACCGCCGCTACCGGGTGTCTATAAAGTAACTTAATCCATCCAATAAAAGTCTTCCCGAACCCGTATATTTCCAAAATCTTAAAAAGATAATCCCATTCTACCATATCAAATGCCTTTTCGCCATCAAGTGAGATGGCAGCTGCCGGAGTCTGATCATTTGCCACTGACCACATAATATTGATGAAACGCCTCATGTTATCAGAAGAGCTGCAGCCCCGAATAAACCCCACCTGATCTATATGTATAAGATATGTCTTAACTTTGCTTAGTCGGTTAGCCAAAATATTTGCAAAAATTTGAATGTCTAGCTGGATCAGGAAAATTGGACGTTAACTCTTACACTCGCTTGGAACTTTGTCCTTTTTAAGAATTAGACTTATCCGGGCTTGTGTCATGGTTGGTGGAAGCTTCCCATTCTTTAATGATTCCATATAAACTTCTAACAATAGTGGAGCCAGTTCTGTAGCATAAGATCTAAAACACTCCCCAGATCCATGCCTGTAGGCAAGGCCTTAATTACTTCATCAAGCTCCCCCAAAGTTATCTCAGAATCAAGAGTTTTTTTGCGCCATCGTCAGTTTAGAGAGTTCTAATGGTTCTACAAAATTTCTTATATCTTCATCGGTGGACGAAGATGAGGAACTATAAAGATCAAGATAGAAATCTTTAAAAGCATTAATATCAAAGGCTGAGGTAAATATTTTACCACCAGCAGATTTCACAGAGGGTATGGTAGAAAAAGACTCTCTCTGCTTTATATATCTAGCCAAAAGCTTCCCTGCTTTGTCCCCAACACAAAGTATGATTGTCTTGCCCTGAATAGCCAAAACTCCACCTTCAGCGACAAAATAGTATTATATCTGTATTTCAGTCAGGTCAATTGTCTGAGGCCATCAGACGACATTCGGCACTTCAGCTCTGCCTCAGCATTTTTTAATATTCCCTTCCAACTCCACGAGTTCTCTCGCTTTGGATTTTTTTATGAATGAGGCATACTGTATGATTCGACCCCTAAGAACCGCCTTAAGTGCCTCCCAAGCCACGGCCACAGAGGATACGGAGGACCAGTTGGTCTCCATATGCACATTGATTTCAGCCCTTAACATTTGCTGGAAATCAGGATTTTGCAAAAGGGATACATTAAAGCACCAACTATATGATTTTTTTCTCCATATGTGGCAACACCTCTAAACTCACCAGGGTGTGATCTGAGACTAATATGTTTCCAATTGAGCAATCTACAACAGATGAAATGAGGGACTTAGGTATCAAGAAAAAATATATTCTAGAATAAATCTTATGGACTGAAAAAAATGTATAGTCCCTCCCAGATGGGTTTAAAAGTCTCCAAATATCTGTAAGATCAAGATTTTTACATATCCTGTGAAGCGTCAATGTTGCTCTAGGGGACTTACACACTTTTGCTTCACTATGACCAAGGACTGAGTCCATCAAAAGATTAAAGTCTCCTCCCAATATTATATCATGAGGGGTGCTAACGGCTTGCAACATCCCTTCAAGATCAATAAAAAAGCCTAATTCATCAGCGTTAGGTGCGTAAATATTAGCCAAAATCAACCTTTGCCCCTGAATTTCTGCTAAAACAATAATGACTCTTCCTAATTTATCTTTAATCTGTTTGAGAGATTTGAATTGTAGAGGTTTACTTATCAGTGTAATGACTCCACTGCTCTTACTTGAGCCAGCACTAAAGAAAACATGTCCACCCCATATCTTCCCAAATTTTTCAGCTTCCTGTGGGGAACAATGTGTTTCTTGAAGAAAGACTATATCATATTTCTTACGTTTAAGAAGAGAAATAACCTTCCTTCTTTTTATGGGGTGCCCCAACCCATTCACATTCCATGTGGAGAGAGATAATCCACTCATATTAACATTTGACATTTTGACATTTTAAAAAAATAGATTGTTTGTCAAAAATAAAATTATAAAGACCACATTCCCCATTAGTGCAACAATCAAACCCCAAACTTCCCCCAGAACCAAACGTCCATCCCTCTAAACTTAAAAAGTCAATGTACGCCTGTGAGAGCCCCCGAGACAACTTTGCCATCAGATTGCTCAAGTCTGGTGCTTCTGTACAAATTTTGTGACACAGAATTACATAACAGAAAATAATATATAAAACAAACACAAAGAATGTGAAGATTCAATCACAAAACTGTATCGAAGGTGTGTTCCTCTACAAAACAAATTCCAGCCACTAGCGTAACCAGCACAAAAAACAAAAAACAAAAAAAACATTCAGTTTCCTTGGGCAGTCCAACGAATGTTCAGTGAGTCAGCTGTTCATGAGACAAGCAGATGCCCTAATCCTACAAAAAAGATACTTCACAAAAACAAACTCCAGCCAATAGGAGGCATAAACACAAGGAACACGCAGATTCATCCACAACTGTCCCAAAGGAGTGTTACTCCACAAAACAAACTCCAGCCACTAAGTGGAACCAGCACAAAAAGAAACAAAACAGGCGCCCAGTTTCCTCGGACAGTCGAGTGTATTCAATGAGACAAGCTACTTGGGGGCAATGTGGGAAACACATTATGACTTCCTCAGTCCATCGATTTTATGAAAAACATCGCTTGTTGTGGGCATGTAAATATTTTGCGGCCATCTTTAGTATATATTCTCAATTTGTACATCAGTACAGAAGCGACCCTCCGTCAATGCAAGAGTTTCTTATAGGAGTGTTATTCCACAAAACAAACTCTAGCCGCCAAGCAGAACCAACACAAAAAGAAATAAAATGGCGCCCAGCTTCCTTAGACAGTCAAGTGTATATTCAGCGAGTCAGTCCACTCTGGGGCCTCATGAGAAACACCAAATGGCCATCTCACCCCATTGACTCTATGTGAGATTTTGCTTGATGCAGGCATGTAAATATTTTGCGGCCATCCTTAGTATCTATTCTTAGTTTGGCCACGAACATCAGTGCAAAAGCAATCCTCTGTTGATGTAAGTGTTTCTTGCATTCCTTGAATCTATCACGTTTCTCTCTTGTTGAATTCGCAAAGTCTGGGAACAAGAAAATGCTTAAAAAAATATAAATAAAATAAATAAATATATAAATAAATAAAAGAAAATGCTGTGATTCTTCCAAGAAAGCTTTCCTTTGGTCCTCGGCTCGCGTAACAAGAGATCTTTATCGGATGGTCTCAGATATTTAGTCAGAATTGTTCGGGGCCTCTCTCCCTCCATGGATCTCCGAGCCGGGACTCTGTGAATTCGCTCGATTTCCAGCTTATGGCCTGTTATGTCGAGCAGACTCGGAAAGACCTCGTCTTGGAATTTCACCATATCTCTGCCTTCTTCATGCACAGGAATTCCAACAACTCGGGCGTTATTTTGCCTACTGCGGTTCTCCAAATCCTCCAATTTGTCCAAAACTCGTTCCAAATCTATCTTGGTCGCAAGCAGATTAGCAGATAATTCCCTCTCCGATGACTGCAGATAATCGATCCGTCTCTCGACGTCCCCGATTCTTGTAACCAACTCAGAGAATTTCTGTGGGCCTGGGTGAAGTTTCAGCTTGAGCATGTAAGTGTCTTTTAATATCTCCAGAGCTCGAGGATTTTGAATTCTTTGACATGTTGACTTCTAAGGACAAATATATAGCTGGGTATATCAAATCTCACCGGTTCACGACATAAAAATGATTAAAAACTAGCAAAGTGTGCAGAGCTTGCAGTTTACACGTCCGCTCCTCGCATGGCGTCGCATGACACTGTCCACCCTTTTCTTCAAAAAAAAAAAAAAAAAGGAAAAATCAAGGTTACAGTGAGGCACTTACAATGGAAGTGAATAGGGGCCAATTTTTGGAGGGATTAAAGGCAGAAATGTGAAACTTATAATTTTATAAAAGTACTTACATTAATTCTTACGTTAAAACTCGTATTATTTGAGCTGTAAAGTTGTTTAAATTGTAATTTTTACGGTCATTTTATAAAAAATTATCAAATTGGCTATAACTTTACACAGAAAGTGTTAGTAAGCAATTTTATCACACTAAAATCATGTTAGCACCATATTTTTTATGTCTTGTGGCTATACTTTTGTAACAGTGAATATTTTAACATTTACGAATTGGCCACATTCACTTCCATTGTACGTGCCCTACTGGAACGCAGATTTTTGCTTTTTTTTTTTTTTTAAGAAAAGGTATGGTAATCAATATTATGCCACAAATGTGTCGATTGAGCTTAACTTGCATTGAACCCGGAATATTTCTTTAAGACTCTTAATTTTTACATTTGTAATAGTTTTGAACAAGTGTAAGTGTTCATGATCTACAAACAAATTCATGACCAAACTATAGCTGCAAGCAGCAATGATTGAGGCCAAGCCCCACAATGCAAAGAGCTCAAGCACAACAGTCACAGCTTTTATACCAGCTGAAGCAGGAATCAAACTGGGGTTCACCCAGTCCTTTGAACTGAAGCCCAGAGCTCTAACCACTGAGCCACACAATCAACAAATCTGACTAATGTCAAAGATTAAAAACTATTTCTGAGAAAATAGTTACAGCTTAATTTTTTTATTTTTACTGAAGCAGGAATTATACAATGAAGTACAGTCTGCATTGTAGTAAGCACAATATGAAGACTCAGAGATCAACTGAAGTACAAATTTAAAAAATGCTTCTTCCTGGAGTTGAACTCACAATCTATTAACCACTGGGACATTCAGTTGACACAGGTAACAAAAGTGCCAAAAATACATTCCAAGCTGAGAGCAGCAGGTTTTATCAAATAAAATTAATGCTCAGATTTAGCAATCAATCAGCAACAAGTAATCCAAAAGTAATCACATTAGATGAACTAAAAGTGCAATTTAAAATATTACATTACTACTAATAATTTTAGTTGTGTATTTTGTAATCAGTTCTGGATTACATTTCAGAAGTATTCTACTCAGCACTGTGTGCTAGGTGAAAATCATATACAATCTCTTAGAAAAGTAATAGCACTAGTCTTTCTAGCATTCAGTACACTTTCTGCCATCTTTGGAACACTCTCGGGAGCCTATTTCCAGTCATGCCAATGCAGCTCCTATCTACTTGAATGGAGAAAGACAATTATCTCAAAACAATTGGTCAAGATGACAATCTAAGAACATTTTCCAAATCAAAAATAAAATCTGACAATACTGGTATCATAAATTGTGTTTCTTTACCTCATATTACACAAAAAATGCAATTTTCCAGGCTAGTATAGCTAATGTACATGTGCATTCTAGAGTTCATTGACAGGTGATGTCTGTATCTAAAAGGTGATCGGCTCTTTTAACTGTAAGGCGGGACTTCCTTTCTACATCCATTGACCACTGGGTACTCAGAACTCCTTGGTTGAGCATTACAATTTCTCCCATTCATTTTAATAGAAGTGGCACATCTCTGCTTCTACTCACAATTTGAGGTATCATACACTTTCACTGTCCATAGCACAAATGTGTGGGACGAGTTACGCACAGAAGTTTAATATTAAGGGTTATGGATTTCTTCCCTAACCCTAAATATGAGCATTAGTAATAATTATGCTTGCCTTAAACGTAAAATCCCACACACACTCAAAGTTCACATTCTTTTCAGGTCAGTAAAACAAAATAAGCTATTAAGAAATGTCTTCCCTCTTGATTATCATGCTTACACTGGTTCACGCAGCTGAGAGGAGAGGAATGACTCTGTCAAGGTGAGGGAATGAGTTTCCAGAGAATGATTTGAGTGTGTGAGTAAGGAATCGTTTCTCCCACTTGTGAGGAGGAACAGCTGAAGTTGAACAATCTTCAAAGGGGAAGTGCTCAGAGGTAGTTGTGCTGTGCTTCCCTTTCCCTCCTCTCCCTCTCTCTCCTAAAGATGATGACACTTAGATGGGTCTCATCTACATCACATGGTGTAAATCAGTGTTTCCCAACTTTTTTTGTCTAATGTATTCCAACAGCCCCTTCAGTAAGGCTCAAGTACCCCATCATCAACACCAAACTATGTGTTCCTATTAACTCATACTAAGTATAATTTAGCATATTAAATCAAATAAAAAAATCACTAATATTATTAGAAAATAAAAAATAAAAAGATCTTGCAGGTGAAAAACTCACCAAGAAGCATAAACATTTTGCTATGAGGGTCATCCACTAGGGATGGACAATACCACTTCTTTTTGATACCAATCAATGCCAATACACATAAGTCGTTTATATATATATATATATATATATATATATATATATATATATATATATATATATATATATATAATTCTTAGGATAAAATGGGCCATTTTAAATGTAATTTTAAAAGGTCACAGCCTATTTGTTTTATTTGTAGGCCTAAATGGAAAATTATTAAGACTTGAGTTTTTCATTTATTAACAATTACAGAACATTATCAATGTAATAACTTTTAAATAACCATGTAACAAACAAAACCTATTATCATAAATGTCCCATTTTGATGTGTTATTTGGTGTGAATTAACTCCAGATCAGAAGTAACGTTACTTTAGGATCAACCTGCCCATCCCTATCATGCACACAAGTTCATTAATAATACAATTTAAACACATTTTCTTTCCTTAAAGAGGAACTGATAAAATCAAAAAGTACCCCAGAACCTACTTGGGAACCTACAGTAGTTGGGAATCACTGGTCTAAATTAGTGAACTAGATAAAAATCAAGCATTCCCTACATTCATACCAGCTTGCCGATGGAATGCTAATGACTTTTTCTTCACTCTATTCTTTTATTTATTTATTTATATAGGTATTAAAGGCTAGAATGTTTTTGCTTTAAGATTCTGTGGATGTTTCCTGAATTTAAATCCTGGGAGACGACTATGATGGTCAAAGGGAGGGCAGCTTTACTCTTCTTTAACAATTCAATTGAATTGAATTGCGAGTGGGATTCCCAATGGTGTGGCCAGGCTTTGGCCCATCGTGACCATGCCCCCCTAGCTCCGCCACTGCTTTTAAAGAGCCTGGATGTTTGTTCAAAGGTCACACAGATGAGAGGTTCTGTTTTTTATTCTTTTTTTATTGAGTGTACAGGTCAAAAACAGCAAGTACTTCAAGTTCAGACTCATTTTATAGGCCTACATTTAATACAAAAAGTAAATGTCACAACATAAAAATACCACTAAATATACCTCTGGATTCATGTTGAGTTTGTGATGAGATTGAAAAAATTGCCTTTAGGTCACAAAGGACCAGGTATAAACCTTTGAGGTTCTGGTGCGCTTTCAGTCCAGTTCAAAGATTTTCATTGCTTTATGCATTATTCTCTTCTGTCTTTCTCATACTGACAGTTCTTCTTAGAGAGACCCTCGGGAGCTGAGAGTTCTTCTAGTTGGGTTTGGTCAGAAGCTGAGTGGAGAACTCATACAGGTCTTTATTGATCTTCTTCAATGTCCTCTTCCCTTCCTCCAGCTCAGACACTCGCACCTTAGTGTTATCCCCATCACCAAACACACTCTAAATAGAACAGAGAGAAAGAGAGAGGAAGAGAGTAATCTTAACAGTTTTTTTTCCTAAACTTCTGTCACATTATTTGACAGATATAGTAGAGAATGACAAGAAATTATTAGGTAGGGAGTGGGGGAATGGGATTGGGACACACTGCAGGGAGGACTTGAACCCGTTTTGGCTGCATGAACACTAAAACTTAATGTAACTTGAACATGTGTGCCAACCCCTGTACCACGGCTGCAACGTGAGCTTGTTATAATACCAGTTATCTTGGAAACTTGTGGATTTAAGGGGAGTCATTTATAGTACCAAGAATACAGGTAGCTAATTAAGGTTCAAACTACACTTTAAAGGCATACATTTTTTTTTTTTGGACTCTAAGATGGTGCCACAGATGGCAGCCACAGTGTGGAGCGCTCCAACTGTTTTGTTGTTTTTGTGTGTTGGTCCTGTGTTTAGCAATCTTTTTCCAATCAGTTTTACCAGGGCCGAACTGCTGAACATTCAGCAGCACATACCATACAATCATTTCCTGGTTTTTGACTATTTGGATGCTTTGCTGGACATTTTAGTCAGAGGCGCAGCTGTGCGGCTTTCGAACAGCACTGCAGAGTATTCATCTAGCGAATCTCTGCTCTCTTCCTAACAAAACGGACAAACTACATCTCCTCACCCACACAAACAAGGACTTTTTAACCTCTGCTGCCTTGTGCTTCTCAGAAACCTGGCTGAGTGAAGCCATTCTGGACAGCCCGTTCAATCTGCCGAGCTTTCAGCTGTTCAGAGCAGATCGCATCGCGGATTTAATGGGGAAAACGAGAGGCGGTGGAACATGCTTTTATATCAATGAAAGTTGGTGTACAGATGTAACAACGTTAAAGAAGATGTGTTGTCCTAAAATTGGAAGCGCTCTTTATTAACTGTAAGCCTTTCTACTCGCCGTGGGAGTTTTTCTCGTTTATTCTGGTGAGTATTTATATTCCTCCTCACATGTTCGTGAACGCAGCACTGCAACAGCTGGCTGATCAAATCACAGACATGGAACAACAATACCTGGACTCAGTTATTATTATTCTTGGGGATTTTAACAAAGCAAGCCCCACATGTGAACCTCCCAAATTCAAGCAGCACATTACATGCCCCACCAGAGACAGAAATATACTGGATCATTGCTACACAAAAATAAAGGATGCATATCTCTCTGTCCCTAGAGTAGCTTTGGGACTCTCTGATCACTGTCTGGTTCATCTTCTTCCAACCTACATGCAGAAACTAAAATCAGCTAAACCTGTAGTAAAGACTGTAAAGCGAGGACCAATGAAGCAGAGCTGGAACTAAAAGCGTGCTTTGACTGCACTGATTGGAGTGTTTTTGAGGCTGCAGACACCAATCTGGACAAGCTCACAGATACTGTGACATCATATATCAGTTTCTGTGAGGATATGTGCATTCCTACTAGGACTTATTTAACATACAACAATGTCAAACCATGGTTTACAGCAGAACTCAGGCAGCTTCATCAGGCAAAAGAGGATGCTTACAGAGGTGGGGATAAAGTCTTGTACAGTCAGGCCAGAAACACTCTGAATAAGGAAATCAGTTTGGCTAAAAGAAGCTATTCTGATAAGCTGAAAAACAAGTTTTCACTGCATCAGTGTGGAGTGGCCTGAAACAGCTTACTAACTACAGGACTCCTGCCCCCAACACTGTAGTGGACCAACAACTGGTTGAAGACCTGAATGTGTTCTACTGTAGATTTAAAAGGCCCAATCTCACAACCCACACCTGCTCTGACCTTCACTTCACACAAACATCAACACCTCCTGCAAGCCCCCTCCTGCTACTCAACCTGCACTTAAGATCTGTGAAGAAGAGGTGTGCCATGTCTTCCGAAAACAAAAGACAAGGAAAGCACAGGGCCCAGATTGTGTTTCACCCACTTGTCTAAAATTCTGTACTAACCAGCTGGCCCCCATCTTCACACTGATCTTCAATAGATCACTGGAGCAGTGTGAAGTTCCATGCTGCTTCAAACACTCAATCATCATTCCTGTCCCAAAGAAACCCAAAATCACAGGACTTAATGACTACAGACCCATTGCTCTGACGTCTGTGGTCATGAAATCATTTGAGAGACTGGTGTTGGCCCACCAGAAGGACATCACTGGACCCTTTCTAAATCCCCTTCAATTTGCTTATCGAGCAAACAGGTCTGTGGATGATGCAGTCAACATGAGATTGCATCATATCCTGCAACATCTGGACAGACCAGGTACATATTCAAGGATCCTTTTTGTGGACTTCAGTTCAGCTTTCAACACCATCATCCCAGCTATTTTCCAGATTAAATTACACCAACTCTCTGTTCCCATGTCTGTCAGTGGATCACCAGCTTTCTGACGGACAAGCAGCAGCTAGTGAGACAGGGGAAATTCACTTCCAGCACATGTACATTCAGCACTGGTGCCCCCCAGGGATGTGTGCTCTTCCCACTACTCTTCTCCCTGTATACAAATGACTGCACTGCCAAAGACCCCTCTGTCAAGCTCTTGAAGTTTGCAGATGACACTACTGTCGTCGGCCTCATCCAAGATGACGATGAGTCTGTATTCAGAAAGGAGGTTGAACGGCTGGCTCACTGGTGTAGTCAAATCAACCTTGAGCTGAACATGCTCAAAACAGTGGAGATAATTGTGGACTTTAGGAGGTACACCCCAACATTAACCCCCCTCACCATTCTAAACAGCACTGTGGCAGCAGTGGAGTCATTCAGGTTCCTGGGCACTACCATCTCACAGGACCTGAAGTGGGAGACCCACATTGACTCCATTGTGAAAGAGGCCCAGCAGAGGTTGTACTTCCTTTGCCAGTTGAGGAAGTTCAACCTGCCACAGGCGCTGCTGATACAGTTCTACTCAGAAGTCATTGAGCCTGTCCTCTGCACTTCAGTAACTGTCTGGTTTGGTGCAGCTACGAAATCGGATATCAGAAGACTACAAAGGAGAGTTCGGACTGCTGAGAGGATTATTGGTTGCCCCCTTCCCTCCCTTCAAGAACTGTACACTTCCAGAATGAGGAAAAGGGCTGTAAAAATCACACTGGACCCCACTCACCCAGCCCACTACCTTTTTGAACTGTTGCCTTCTAGAAGGCGCTACAGAGCACTGAGCACCAGAACTGTCAGGCACAGGAACAGTTTTTTCCCTCAGGCTATATCATGAACAGTTAAAACTGCCCCTTTGAGCTATAATTAATGTGCAATATACAGCTTAGTCTATTTATATTTATCCAACCTACCACACCTCTTCTGCCATTGCATTCCCTTGCTTCTGTTTATTACAGATTTGTATTTGTATATTGTTTTGTGTGTGTGTGTGTGTGTATATATTTGTTTTTATTTTATAATTATCTCTGTCTTGTTGCTGTATTGTTTGTGCACTGGAAGCTTCTGTCACCAAGACAAATTCCATGTATGTGTAAGCATACTTGGCAATAAAGCTGATTCTGATTCTAATCCAGAGCGAATTTTTTTTATTTTTTTTATTTTTTTGTGTGGATTTCTTGGTTCAAGTTAGATTAACTTGCGGAGCAAAAAAAAAAACAACGAGAAAAAAAAAACAGGCTGATAACCATCTTTCGTTCAGTAGGTAGCACTTAATGTTTTGCATTGTAGATTCATAAGAGCTGACTCGGAGTATTTTTGTTTCAGGAATTGGGCTAGACTGGTCATACTGTTTTAGTGCTGTAGATCAAATGAACAGTCTCATAAAAGTCATTCGTTTCAGGAACCAAACTACTGGTCGTCCTCTATGTTTTGCGCTGCTGAATGAGTAGCGGTGTTGCAGTGCACCGAGTGGAAACAGGACAAATTTTCAGAGTATTTTACCACAGTGTTGCATTCGCATAAGCAGAAGAATGCACGTTTGAGAACCACTAATGAAATTGAAAGTCATAAAAATCATTCGATTCCGGTATATATTTTTTTAAATGTTCTCCGTTCTTGTTTCCCAACCCTAGTCAAATGCCACAAAAATTTATTTAGACCCATCCCTCAGTTTAAAAAAAAAAATACAATGGGGCAAGGCATTTAGGAGGGTTTAAAAGCAGAAAGGTGAACCTTGTATTTTTGTTAAAGCGCTTATTTAATTAATCTGTACAAAATGTGTTACTTGTGCTGTTAAATTGTACTTTTAGCTGCGGAAGTACTGGTGGATTAACTTCTTGTAATATGTTACCAATGTAATTCCTGTGGCTGAATATTTGAACATATTATGTGAAAGTTATTGGGTTTGCAGCACTTAAAATAGTCATAACAGGAGTTGGAAATGTGGTCTTAATTTTGTTCGGACAAGGTAAGTAACTGGTTTAATCACATTAGCTTCATATGAACACATATAATGTCTTTTGGCTACTTTTAAAACAGTGTGAACATAATGTTTATTCTGGTGCAAAGCCATGCCCCATAGACTTCCATTGTAAGTGCATTAGTGTACAAAATATTTGCTTGTTCTTACAAATTGAGGGACAAGTCAAAATTATTTTATGTGGTAATCAACAGTGTGTCACAAATGCTGCTGATAGTGCTTAACTTGTATTGAACTGTAGCATTCCTTTAATCTTAAAGAGCTAAATCGTGGGCATAATCCTGCTCAAGTTCTTGGAGCCAGAAGATGGACCATGAAAATGAGGTGGTGAGTTAATTTTATGTGGGGGGAAAAAGCACCTAGTTCCATCACCAATTTTCGCTGAGGTCATCGAATCCCACTTTAGTACATCCCTATTCTGGCAGAGAAAATATTGACATTTCCTTTGAGCTGAATTCCCCCACGCAGGCAAACGGTGGGTGACAGTGATGCACATTTTCCCCAGATTAAGATGGGGAGAAGGGGGTAAAAACTCTCTTGCTCTTCAGTTATATATTTATTTACACATCTTCTGAATAAACACAGTGGGCTCTAAGCTTGCCAGCAGGATCCAGCTCCCTTTTGAGTGAGTGAAACTAATACACTTATTGGTCCTGCTAGAGCTGAACTCAGTCTAAATGTGCCAGGAGCTCAAATGAGGAAGAGGGAACAATCTTTATGGTGACCTGAATGTATGCAGAGACAAATAACTCTAACAAGCCCCGAAACACCACTCAGTTTCTCCAGATGGACGTGATTGTGGGGACCATCTGGCCTCACTGTACTCACACATTTAAAAGAGGGTAAAATAATGTTTTTGGACATGTCATGAGGTACAAAGCCTCTGAATTGGTACACTAGCTAGACCGGTACTAACCAGCATAAACCTGGTTAGTGAAATGATGCTGGTATAAGATGGTCTTTGCAGCAGGGTATATTTTTTATTCTCTAAACAACTAGTGGTGGAATTCACAATTAATGAATTGCACCCGGGTGGTGAACAGCTTGGCTATGCAGGTCCACCAGTAAGGCTGGGTGTTGTTACAGATTTCCAGATTCAATTCCGATTCACAAGCTCTCAATTCGATTGGATTGGATTAGATTCCGAATGGATTCAATATCGAATCATATAGAATATATTTCAGTTATAATTGGGTATATTTCCCTTTTGCTTCTATATGAAAGAAATTCTCTATCAGGTAATGCTTTTAATTATACAGGGGACCTTCTAACAAAATACATTATGAAAATATTAATTTGACTAATCATATTTTATTAGTTTTTCATAATTTTGGTCACATTTTGGCTTTTTAAAAATGAACAAATCCATGTATTCAATCAATAAATAAGATATTATATTTTAGATATTATTTTTTGTTATACATTTGTTTATTGTTTAATTGCATAATTTGTACTATTTACAAGTATTTAAAGTGATTTGCTGAACACGTGCTAAAATCGTTATGGTCTCTTTAAAAAAGAATGGCATGTTAACAAGAGAGGATTCGAATGGCATCATCTGTGCCATGCATGATTATAATTAAATGTTTATTTTTTGTTGTTTTTGATCAACAACTAGAGAACAGAAAGGATATTAAAAAATACATTATTCAAGGAAAAACGGGTCGCGTGGATCTCATCTTTGGACACACGGAACAGCTTTTACACTCAAAACACAGTGAGTGAAAGGATTTCGCTGCTGAATACTCCACCACTATACTACACAATTACTGGTGAGTGAAATGCAACCATTTACCAGCCAAAAGCCAATTTTTTTGTTGCACCATCATGATGGCGCCGCGGATGGCTGCCTCGATGTGGAGCTCCTCAGTTCTTTTGTTGTTTTTGTTTGTTTGTCCTGTGTTTAGTAATCTTTTTCCAGTCAGTTTTAACAGAGACAAACTGCTGAACATTCGACAGCATGTACCAGACAATCTTTTCCCGGTTTTCAAATATTCAGACGTTTTGCTAGACATTTTAGTTGGAGGCGCAGCTCTGCTGTTCAAGAGACGCAGGCGAGGGGGACGAGCCGGTACGCTGGTCAAACTCCGTCGGCACGGATTTCGAACAGCGCTGCCGAGTATTCACTTAGCGAATCTCCGCTCTCTTCCTAACAAAACGGACAAACTACATCTCCTCACCCGCACAAACAAGGACTTTTTAACCTCTGCTGCTTTGGAACAGAAACCTGGCTGAGTGAAGCCATTCCGGACAGTGCGTTACATCTGCCGGGCTTCCAGCTGTTTAGAGCGGAGTTAACGGGGAAAACGAGAGGCGGTGGAACATGCTTTTATATCAATGAAAGTTGGTGTACAGATGTAACAACGTTAAAGAGGATGTGCTGTCCTAATTTGGAAGCGCTCTTTATTAACTGTAAGCCTTTCTACTTATCGTGGGAGTTTTCCTCGTTTATTCTGGTGAGTGTGTATATCACACCAAACACGTGTTTGAACACAGCGCTGCAACAGCTGGCTGATCAAATCACAGACATGGAACAACAATACCCGGACTCGGTTATTGTTATTCTTGGGGATTTTAACAAAGCAAATCTCACACGTGAACTGCCCAAATACAAACAGCACATCACATGCCCCACCAGAGACAGCAGTGTGAAGTCCCATGCTGCTTCAAACACTCAATCATTATTCCTGTCCCAAAGAAACGAAAAATCATAGGACTTAATGACAACAGACCTTTCGCCCTGACGTCTGTGGTCATGAAATCATTTGAGAGACTGGTGTTGGCCCACCTGAAGAACATCACTGGACCCTTTCTAGATCCCCTTCAATTTGCTTATCGAGCAAACAGGTCTGTGGAAGATGCAGTCAACATAGGATTGCATCATATTCTGCAACATCTGGACAGACCAGGGACATATGCAAAGATCCTTTTTGTGGACTTCAGTTCAGCTTTCAACACCATCATCCCAGCTATACTCCAGAATAAATTATACCAATTCTCTGTTCCCATGTCTATCTGTCAGTGGATTACCAGCTTTCTGATGGACAGGCAGCAGCTTGTGAGACAGGGGAAACTCACTTCTAGCACCTGTACAATCAGCACTGGTGCCCCACAGGGATGTGTGCTCTCCCCACTACTCTTCTCCCTCTACACCAATGACTGCATCACCAAGCACCCCTCTGTCAAGCTCTTGAAGTTTGCAGACGACACCACTGTCATCGGCCTCATCCGAGATGACGATGAGTCGTCTGCATACAGAAGGGAGGTTGAACAGCTGGCTGTCTGGTACAGTCAAAACAACCTTGAGCTGAACACGCTCAAAACAGTGGAGATCATTGTGGACTTTAGGAGAAACACCCCAACACTGACCCCCCTCACCATTCTAAACAGCACTGTGGCAGCAGTGGAGTCATTCAGATTCCTGGGCACTACCATCTCACAGGACCTGAAGTGGGAGACCCACATTGACTCCACTGTGGAAGAAGGCCCAGCAGAGGTTGTACTTCCTTTGCCAGCTGAGGAAATTCAACCTGCCACAGGTGCTGCTGATACAGTTTTACTCAGCAGTCATTGAGTCTGTCCTCTGTACTTCAATAACTGTCTGGTTTGGTTCAGCTACGAAATCAGACATCAGAAGAATACAGAGGACAGTTCGGACTGTTGAGAGGATTATTGGTTGCCCCCTGCCCCCCCTTCAAGAACTATACACTTCCAGAGTGAGGAAAAAGGCTGGAAAAATCACTCCCCACTCACCCCGCCCACTACCTTTTTGAACTGTTGCCTTCTGGTAGACACTTCAGAGCTCTGAGCACCAGAACCGTCAGGCACAGGAACAGTTTTTTTCCCTCAGGCTATCCATCTCATGAACAGTTAAATTGCCCCATTGAGCAATAATTATGTGCAATACACAGTTTAGTCTTTCTTATATTCATCCAACCTCTTCTGCCATTTCATTCCTCTGAGAGAAAAAAATAAATAAATAATAAAAAAATTTTTTATATATATATATATATATTAGTTTTATATTTAAATATAGTGTATAATTAGTTTTATTTTTTATTATTATCTATGTCTTGCTGCTGTTTTTGTATTGTTGTACACTGGAAGCTCCTGTCACCAAGACAAATTCTTTGTATGTGTAAGCATACTTGGCAATAAAGCTGATTCTGATTCTTCTGATTAATGTTAATCAGTTCAGCTTCAAGCCCATTTTCCACATCTCAGGGTTTGCTCTGGAGAGAGTCATCATAGTCTTGTGAGAGCAATGTCTGATTAAATAAGAACGGCCCAGTAGAGCTGCTTTATCAGCAATATAAATCAGCAGAGACTCTGACAGAGTGTGCCTGGCCGATTTCCTGTAAGATGAAGCGAGTGAGATGGTCTATATAAAAGATCATAGTATCATATTGACCACATCTGATCACCACCCACATTACACGCTGCTATTGTCCTCTCCAAAAAATCTTTTTCTTTGAGATTTTACTGGCATAAAACCTTTATCACACAGTAGTTTTTCTAAATAATTCAAAGCTTTTTTTTTTTTTTAATTAATATTTTCAAAGAACATTGCTCTGCAAGCGATTTGACAGAGATTGTTATGAAATGTATTGTTGAAGGTGGGGAATTTGTTACAAAAGCAGGATTTAAAGGTAATGAATTTAGAGACAGAAAATTTTGGAGAGGGTTTAACCATGCTCAGACTCAAGAGTTCAGATTTAAATATGTTAATTGGAAAGGTGGGCACGATTATTGGCCAATGAGGATAATCTCAAAATTTCAATTACAGTATCACCCGAATATTTGCCTGTTTTATATATTGTCTACCACCAGTCTACACTACGTGAGATGAGTGCTCAATCTCAGCACTCTACTCACTGATTATCAGAGGAATCAAAGCCAACAGGCTACAAACCACCCCCGCCTTGAGAGCCTTTCTAAAATTCAGCTCACAGTAATGATCCCGACAGCAGTGGCATGCTTCCCTGCTTACCTTGTCTGTGACAGCACACATCAGAGAGTGGAGCTCATCTGCTTTCTCCAAATACATCCCCTGCAGATCCTGAGAGGTGCATATAAAAAAGACTAAGCACAACACTTTAAACATCAGTATAATAATAATGTATTAAACTGCAATAATGGTTGACTACGCCAATATGGTGTAGGTGTGTGCATTTCCCATGATGTAAGTGTCCTTAAGAGGCTGTGCCAACCATAAGGGGGTCAATTTCATTGTTGGTCATTGTTCCAAGGGTCCAACGAGATCATTAAGGTTAACAATGAAAATCCCAGTAAGGTCAATCTCTTTTTAACAGCCCTTCCCAGATCCTGCCATCTAACTCAACTGATTTACGGACCATCAGTGCTCATCTGCGAGAATTTACTGTTTCTCCCTCGATGGCTACAGTAAGGTTGCTGATTTTACAGGAAGAAGAGCAAAGCTGGTGCTGCTGCCAAGCACAAAAGTTTGATGTAGCTCATAAAAATGCCCACATAAGATCACACCCAAACAGGGCCATCTCTATAAACAAAATTTGGACTAGGATTGAATAATTTTGCTGTTATTTCTTTTTTAAAATAGTTTTTACTTTTGT
Organism: Myxocyprinus asiaticus; assembly: GCF_019703515.2. Taxonomy (NCBI): domain Eukaryota; kingdom Metazoa; phylum Chordata; class Actinopteri; order Cypriniformes; family Catostomidae; genus Myxocyprinus; species Myxocyprinus asiaticus. Next base: position 18,869,905 of record NC_059378.1, on the reverse strand, counting down.
GTTATTTATGCTGCGTTCCATTCAAATTTGGATGTGGGATATTCCTACTTGATATCTCCGATAATGAAGGCATTCCACTACCAGATGCTAGGAAGATGACGTGTAAGGAAACAAAACTGCAATGCTCCTGTTAGCTTTGCAGGTGTTTGACTGTCACAAGAGATGTCTCCTAGCAACCCAATTGATAAACAATGGTGCAATGCGAGCATTTGTGCTACAGGTGTACAATAATCAAAAGAGAATACAATTTACCATGTTTGGTACACCTGTCTCTGCAAACGTTTGTTAAACTTTAATATCATGCAATGTAGGAACTTTACTCATTGATTGATATTATTTAATAAAAGTGCATGTTTATCACTAACTTTGTACATCTCCCTGGGTGCCGACATGTTTGTGTGATGACGTGCACCTGCATCTTGGCAAAATCAGAGTTGAAAAATTCTGCACGAGTTTCCAAGTGGCATTCCATTGCACTTTTATTTAGTAGGAAGTTGGAAATCCCGACTTTCCGAGTTGAATGGAACGTAGCATTATTCGCACTGGAATTACTTTTACGTTTTTATTTGCAATTTGACATCAAACCTGGCACAGTGTATATTGATGCTCCATGTTTGAACTGAAGCCACGCACAAATTAGATTTGAGAGCTACGGCGAAAGATTCAGTGGAAATGACAAAACATTTTGGTCTGGTTCTAACACAAAGATATTGTATGACTTCAGAAGACTTGGAATATAAAGCCCTAGATTGGACTACTTTTATGGTGCTTTTTTTTTTGTTTGTTTTTGTTTTTTTGCTTTTGGTGCTTGTCAGCCTAAAGGGGCAGTCACACTAGGCTTTGAACATGTGAAAACTTTTCGGACAATGCAACGGACCAGGATATGATGCATTCTGGTTTAAGTAAATAACATTTCCCAAATAACAAATAATATAATATTCAAAATGTAAGACAATACCATCTGCTCACATTCCAGCAACAATAAAAACACACAGATTTTAAATATTTGCCCTTTGAATTGAGCCAAGAGGTCAGTGTGTGATGTTTCGATCTTCCATTGGTCACACATCCACTCGTCATCCAGATTTGTAGTTCAGAGTTCACCAAGCTTGAACTTTGATATGCAGCGTCATAAAAAATTTCTTTGAATGAGTTTGGAATACGTGGGAGACGTTCATTCATACGCATGAACGTCTCCCACGTTCGGATGCGTATGAATGGGACTGAATGAAGTGCGAAGTGTAGTGTGACCGCCCCTTCAGTCCCCATTTATTTTTTGTTGTATGGAAAAGTGCAGCGCAAATTTTCTGTAAAATATCTTCTTTTGTGTTCCACAGAGGAAAATCATATGGGCTTTGAACTTGGGTGAAGTACTCAATTAAATATTGATAATGCAATGAAAAGAAGTTCAAGTTCAACCAAAGCTTTGGTCTTGACTACCAAACTGGACCTGTCAACCAGTGCAGCTCACCTTTAGCTTTTAGCTGACCATACTAAACTGCCTAATTCAGAGCTAAATAATAGCTTTCCTATCTTAATGCAAAGTTATAACCTATGGGCCGTATCCTATCCATCCTCATGCTCCACTCAATTAGCTAAGTATGAAGAAGATCTGAGCTCCTTCGAGAAAGTAGCAGGTCAGATGGAAACTCTCTTCCTTTTCTCTGACCTCCATTTGGATTGAGTCAGCCAAGCTGTTAATAGACTTTTCCGTAGTCGTGATTATTAAGGAGGTCACGCAGTCTCTTTTGAGGCAAGTGCTGAGGTGCACCCCTCCCATCAGGGTCGTTCATTCCATTCCAACCGAATAACAGAAATAATTCTGAAAGAGAAATTAATTTTCTCAGAGCAGCTTTAATTTAAACGCTGTGTGGTACCCCAATCACACAGAATTGTGTGATGTTGGGCACAGCCTTTGGGTCACATTAGGAATGTGTAATTTTGGTTTCCTGGTTTAAGCATTAATGCTCTTATCAAATCATTTGTTTTTGGTTCTCTCTCACCAAGCAGATGTAAAAAAAAAAAAAAAAAAGCGTGTTTTCCTGATAGGATGTGCTGTCCCAGGGGCTGGAAGATTAGCCACTCAGTAAATAAGCTACTGGGGAGGGGGGAGAAGGAAAGCAACAGATAAGCAGAAAGAAGGAAAGGATAAAAAAAATGCAAAGGTTGGACTCACTGAGCAGGTGGTGGGCAATGTTAAGACTGTATAAGCATTTCATTTACAGTAAATGTCTATAATTGATTTGGATGTGGGAGGAATTACAGCCAGGCCACAAACAGCTGTTGCTCAGCACAACTGTAAACATTCATCATCTTCACACGCTGGTGGTGGAGGGGAGATATATACAGTAGTAGCCAAAAATATTGGCACCCTTGGTAAATATGAGCAAATAAGGCTATGAAAAAAAAAATCTACATTATTTATCCTTTTGATCTTTCATTCAAAAAATTCACACACATCTAACTGTTAATTGAAGTAAAACAATTGAAAGAGGGGAAATATCTCATTAAATAAATATTTTTCTCGAAAACACGTTGGCCAAAATTATTGCCACCCCTAGAAATTCTCATGAGTAAAATATATCTGAAGTATATTCCCATTCATATTTTACATTTTGTTGTGCACCTGGGTGACTAGGAACATGAAATTGTTCAGCCATGACTTCCTGTTTCACAAGGGTATAAATATGAGGTAACACACAGGCCAAATTCCCTTAATCATCAATCACAGTGGGTTAGGCTAAAGAATATAGTTCTGATGTGTGGAAAAAGGCTGTTGAGCTTCACAAAATGGGAAGTGGCTATAAGAAAATAGCCAAAAAACAGCTATTTTAAAAATGCTTTTTAAAATAGCTGTTTAAAAACATCCCAGGGTGATACCTCAAGTAGTTGGTTGAGAAAATGTCAAGAGTACATGTCTGCAAATTCTAGGTAAAGGGTGACTACTTTGAAGATGCTACAATATAACACAGTTTTGATTTATTTTAGATTTTGTTTAGTCACAACATAATTCCCATAATTCCATTTATGTTATTCCATAGTTTTGATGACTTTACTATTATTCTAAAAATTGCCAAAAATAGCCATTTCCAACATCAGGGCAATAATTAAGAAGTTCCAATCAGCTGGAGATGTTAAGAATTGGCCTGGAAGAGGACGTGTGTCTATATTATCTCCACGCACAGTGAGGAGGATGGTTAATTTTTATTTATTTATTTATTCACAGGGGCAGTGCACATTAATGAACATGACTGTAAATGTGCCAGAATTAGCCAAAAGGCTATTTTTCATCTGTAGAACCTTGACAGAATGTTAAAAAGTCACCCTAAAAAACAAAGCATCTTATATTAATACAATAACAAGAAAAAAAACAAAAACAAAACACATTAACTACATTATCAAATGCTAATTAAAAAATACAAGCACATAACTGATTCCAAGCACAATAAATCATATTAAATACATTATATTAGTAGGAAATTTTATCTAAACTCATATTGTGCTTCGTAAAAGGTCAGAGAGATAGCGACAGGAGAATAACAATTAACCAAGAACAATTACAGACAAGCTAAAATCAAATCAAATAAAACCTAATGTAGACAGTGCTGAGTATTAATTAACCATTTTTGAAGATGAAACTTAAAAGAACTGTATGCATCTAGTCCTCTAATTGTTGATGGGATGGAGTTCCATTCCCGTGCAGCTTTAACGGAAAATACAGACTGACTAAATTTACACTTTTTGAGGGGAATAATACAGTCCCATCTTGCACCAGCCCTTGTGGACCAATGTGCAGTTGTTCTTATGTTAACATACTGTTTTAACGGGGAGGACAAGCTATGTATAGTCTTAAACATAAGACAAACATCTACAATTTGATCATGTTTTCCCAACTAAGCAGATTATATATTTTTTTAATATTGAACAATGATGAAAATAAACCGATTTCTTATCAAGAGTTTTTAGTGATTGTTTATACAGAGACTCCAATGGTTTTAGAGTAGTTGTACTAGCTTGTGACCAAGTTGTTAAACAATAAGTAATATGATAAATGACCACAGAATGTACATACATCATAGAGGCCTCTGTGGACATTCAATCTCGAATAAATCTAAAATTTGAGAGATTAAATTTGACCCAATTACAGACCTTTATAACCTGAGCCTTGAAAGAAAGTCTGGAATCAATTAAAACTCCAAGGTACTTATATTCAGATACAACTTGTAGCCTTTCCCCTGATACAAAAACATCTGGCACTACACTTGAACTATTTGTTTTGGTAAAAAACATACACACTGTTTTAGAGATATTTAATTGTAAACAGCATTGTTCTAACCAAGCTTTTACATGAACCATGGATCATTAGCAACTTGTGACACACTGCTCCAATGTATATAAATAAGTGTCGTCCGCATACATTTGGATGTTAGTGTTGGGACAAACAGATGGAAGATCATTAATATACAACGTAAATAGCAATGGACCCAGAATAGATCCTTGGGGAACACCTGTGGATATACTTAGGGCTGTTGATTTATAATTCAGAACTTGAACATACTGTGTTCGACCTGACAAATATGATTCTATCCAATTCAAAGTCTCTGTAGAAACATTAAAACCTAATAATTTATTCATAAGAATTCTATGGTTAACAGTGTCAAAAGCCTTCTTAAGGTCAAGAAACATTGCTCCAACAACCCCACCTTTGTCCAATAGAGACTTAACTTTTTCAATGAAGTAACAGTTTGCCATCTCAGTTGAGTAGTTTGCTCTGAATCCAAATTGCATTGGATGCATGGCAAATGAACTAGTATTCAGATGATCAGTAATTTGCGCAGCTATCAATTTCTCCGCAACCTTTGACACTATAGGTAAAAGTTTAATAGGCCTATAATTACTAGCACAATGAAAATCTCCACTTTTGAAAATAGGTACAACAACAGATGATTTCCAAGCACATGGAAACTTCCCCTGGAGAATTGAAAGGTTGATAATTTTGGTGATGGGATTAATTAGTGACACACTAAGCTCTTTAAGCATTACTACATCCATACCAAATATATTCTTTGCTCTGGATGGTCTAAGAGATATAACTGGTCTTATGACATCTAATTCAGTGACAGCCTTTAGAGTAAAGGCTTGTTCAACTGTATTAACTGGACAAACTTCTGTATACTCAGGGGAAAAACATTGTGCAATTGAGACTACAGAATCAATAAATAATGATTAAGTGCTTTGGCCACTGCAGCTGGATTATTTGTCAGCTTCCCATTTACTTTCAATTCAAGTGATGTTCTATCTTTTTTTTTATTTTATTTTATGTCCTTTTAATTTATTTAACTGGTTTCAGATTATTTTAGAATTACTTCTTGCCTGTTCAATTATCTTCAGGAAATAATCTGCCTTAGCTGCCTTAGGTTCAAGTGGCCAAAGAATCTCCAAGGATCACAGCTGGATAATTGCAGAAATTAGTTGGGTCTTGGGGTCAGAAAGTCAAAAAAAAAAAAAAAAAAGAAAAAAGAAATAAATCAGATATCACCTACATCACCACACGTTTTTTGGGAGGGTTTCAAGAAAAAAAGCCTCTGCTCTCATCCAACAACAAACACAAGCTTCTTCCGTTTGCCAGACACTACTGGAACTTCAAATGCAACCCGGTTCTATGGTCAGATGAAACAAAAAAGAGCTTTTTGGCAGCAAACACCAGAGATGGGTTTGTCGTACACAGAGATGAAGTACCCAATGCCCACGGTTAAATGTGGTGCTGCATCATGAATGTTGTAGAGCTGTTTTTCTGCCAAAGGTCTTGGACATCTTGTTCGGATACATGGCATCATGGACTCTATCAAATACCAACAGATAAAAAAATCAAAACCTGACTGCCTCCGCCAGAAAGCTTACAATGGGCCCTGGTTGGATCTTCCAGCAGGACAATGATCCAAAACAAACACCAAAATCAACACTAAAATGGTTCACTGCCATAGCCATCCCAGTTCCCTTACCTGAACCCCATAGAAAACTTGTGGGGTGAACTGAAGAGGAGAGTCAACCTACATAGACCTCTGAATTTGAAGGATCTGAAGAGATTCTGTATAGACGAATGGTCTCAGATCCCTTGCCAGGTGTTCTCCAACCTCATTAGGCATTATAAGAGAAGACTCAGAACGGTTATCTTGGCAAAGGGAGGTTGCAAAAAGTATTGAATAAAAGGGTGCCAATAATTATGGCCAATGCGTTTTGGAGAAAAATATTTATTTAATAATGAAATATTTCCCCTGTTTCAATTGTTTTACTTCAATTAAAGGTTAGATTTTTGTGAATTTTTTGAATGAATGATCAAAAGGATAAACAATGCAGATTTTTTTTTTCACAGCCTTCTTTGCGCATATTTACCAAGGGTGCCAATATTTTTGGCCACTACTGTATATATGTGCAACCTGCATTAAATACCTTTGACCAAATCATATCACTGACATGCAGCTGTTACATTACAATTAAGTCATAGAATAATTAAAAATGTCGATTTTTCCCCATTCATTTTAAACTTATGAGTGAAAAAATTAACCTACACAAAAAGAACACGACAACCCACCTACTAATCCTTATACAGTTGAAGTCAGAAGTTTACATACACCTTAGCCAAATACATTTAATCTCAGTTTTTTTTTCACAATTCCTGACATTTAATCGTAGAAAACATTCCCTGTTTTAGGTCAGTTAGGATTCACTACTTTATTTTAAGGATGTGAAATGTCAGAATAATAGAAGAGAGAATTATTTATTTCAGCTTTTATTTCTTTAATCACATTCCCAGTGGGTCAGAATTTTACATACACTTTGTTAGTATTTGGTAGCATTGCCTTTAAATTGTTTACCTTGGGTCAAACATTTTGGGTTGCCTTCCACAAGCTGGTTGCTGGAATTTTGCTCCATTCCTCCAAACAGAACTGGTGTAAGAGTCAGGTTTGTAGGCCTCCTTGCTTGCACATGCTTTTTAATTTCTGCCCATAAATTTTTTATCAGATTGAGGTCAGGGCTTTGTGATGGCCACTCCAATACCTTGACTTTGTTGTCCTTGAGCCATTTTGCCACAACTTTGGAGGTATGCTTGAGGTCATTGTCCATTTGGCAGACTCATTTGCAACCGAGCTTTAACTTCCTGGCTGATGTCTTGAGATGTCGCTTCAATATATCCACATAATTTTCCTTCCTCATGATGCCATCTATTCTGTGAAGTGCGCCAGTCCCTCCTGCAGCAAAGCACCCCCACAACTATGATGCTGCCATCCCCATGCTTCACGGTTGGGATGTTGTTCTTCGGCTTGCAAGCCTCACCCTTTTTCCTCCAAACATAACGATGGTCATTATGGCCAAATAGTTAAATTTCTGTTTCATCAGACCAGAGAACAATTCTCCAAAAAGTAAGATCTTTGTCCCCATGTGCACTTGCAAACTGTAGTCTGGCTTTTTTATGGCGGTTTTGGAGCAGTGGCTTCTTCCTGCTGAGCAGCTTTTCAGGTTATGTCGATACAGGACTCATTTTACTGTGTATATAGATCCTTGTCTACCTGTTTCTTATAGCATCTTCACAAGGTCCTTTGCTGTTGTTCTGGGATTGAGTTGCACTTTTCGCACCAAACTACGTTCATCTCTAGGAGACAGTATGCGTATCCTTCCTGAGTGGTATGATGGCTGCGTGGTCCCATGGTGTTTATACTTGCGCATACTTCTGACCCACTGGAATTGTGATATAGTCAATTAAAAATGAAACAATCTGTCTGTAAACAATTGTTGGAAAAAGTACTCATGTCATGCACAAAATCGATGTCCTAAACGACTTGCCAAAACCATAGTTTGCTAATATGAAATCTGTGGAGTGGTTAAAAAATTTTTTTTTAATGACTTCAACCTAAGTGCATGTAAAAGAATGTTAAGAGTGTTCCAAACTTTTGACCAGTAGTGTGTATATATATATATATATATATATACACACACACACACACACACACACACACACACACACACACACACACACACACACACACACCAATCAGCCACAACATTAAAACCATCTGCCTAATATTGTGTAGGTCCTCCTCATGCCACCAAAACAGCACCAACCCGCATCTCAGAATAGCATTCTGAGATGATATTCTTCTCACCACAATTGTACAGAGCGGTTATCTGAGTTACCGTAGACTTTGTCAGTTCAAACCAGTCTGGCCGTTCTCCACTGACCTCTCTCATCAACAAGGCATTTCCATCCACAGAACTTCCGCTTACTGGATGTTTTTTGTTTTAGGCACCATTCTAGAGACTGTTGTGTGTGAAAATCCAAGGAAATCAGCAGTTACAGAAATACACAAACCAGCCCATCTGGCAACAACAATCAACCATATGATTATCTAATCAGCCAATCGTTTGGCAGCAGTGCAGTGCAGGGTCAGGAGCTTCAGTTAATGTTCACATCAACCATTAGGATGGGGAAAAAATATGATTTCAGTGATTTGGATCATGGCATGATTGTTGGTGCCAGATGGGCTGGTTTGAGTTTTTCTGTAACTGCTGATCTCCTGGGATTTTCACACACAACAGTCTCAAGAATTTACTCCGAATGGTGCCAAAAACAAAAAAAACATCCAGTGAGTGTCAGTTCTATGGACGGAAATGCCTTGTTGCTGAGAGAGGTCAACAGAGAATGCCCAGACTGGTTCGAACTGACAAAGTCTACGGTAACTCAGGTGGCAGGTGGTTTTAATGTTGTGGCTGATCGGTATATACAGGTGCATCTCAATAAATTAGAATGTCGTGGAAAAGTGCATTTATTTCAGTAATTCAACTCAAATTGTGAAACTCGTGTATTAAATAAATTCAATGCACACAGACTGAAGAAGTTTAAGTCTTTGGTTCTTTTAATTGTGATGATTTTGGCTCACATTTAACAAAAACCCACCAATTCACTATCTCAAAAAATTAGAATACATCATAAGACCAATTAAAAAAACATTTTTAGTGAATTGTTGGCCTTCTGGAAAGTATGTTCATTTACTGTATATGTACTCAATACTTGGTAGGGGCTCCTTTTGCTATAATTACTGCCTCAATTCGGCATGGCATGGAGGTGATCAGTTTGTGGCACTGCTGAGGTGGTATGGAAGCCCAGGTTTCTTTGACAGTGGCCTTCAGCTCATCTGCCTTTTTTGGTCTCTTGTTTCTCATTTTCCTCTTGACAATACCCCATAGATTCTCTATGGGGTTCAGGTCTGGTGAGTTTGCTGGCCAGTCAAGCACACCAACACCATGGTCATTTAACCAACTTTTGGTGCTTTTGGCAGTGTGGGCAGGTGCCAAATCCTGCTGGAAAATGAAATCAGCATCTTTAAAAAGCTGGTCAGCAGAAGGAAGCATTAAGTGCTCTAAAATTTCTTGGTAAACGGGTGCAGTGACTTTGGTTTTCAAAAAACCCAATGGACCAACACCAGCAGATGACATTGCACCCCAAATCATCACAGACTGTGGAAACTTAACACTGGACTTCAAGCAACTTGGGCTATGAGCTTCTCCACCCTTCCTCCAGACTCTAGGACCTTGGTTTCCAAATGAAATACAAAACTTGCTCTCATCTGAAAAGAGGACTTTGGAACACTGGGCAACAGTCCAGTTCTTCTTCTCCTTAGCCCAGGTAAGACGCCTCTGACGTTGTCTGTGGTTCAGGAGTGGCTTAACAAGAGGAATACGACAACTGTAGCCAAATTCCTTGACACGTCTGTGTGTGGTGGCTCTTGATGCCTTGACCCCAGCCTCAGTCCATTCCTTGTGAAGTTCACCCAAATTCTTGAATCGATTTTGCTGGACAATCACAAGGCTGCGGTTCTCTCGGTTGGTTGTGCATCTTTTTCTTCAACACTTTTTCCTTCCACTCAACTTTCTGTTAACATGCTTGGATACAGCACTCTGTGAACAGCCAGCTTCTTTGGCAATGAATGTTTGTGGCTTACCCTCCTTGTGAAGGGTGTCAATGATTGTCTTCTGGACAACTGTCAGATCAGCAGTCTTCCCCATGATTTTGTAGCCTAGTGAACCAAACTGAGAGACCATTTTGAAGGCTCAGGAAACCTTTGCAGGTGTTTTGAGTTGATTAGCTGATTGGCATGTCAAAATATTCTAATTTTTTGAGATAGTGAATTGGTGGGTTTTTGTTAAATGTGAGCCAAAATCATCACAATTAAAAGAACCAAAGACTTAAACTACTTCAGTCTGTGTGCATTGAATTTATTTAATACACGAGTTTCACAATTTGAGTTGAATTACTGAAATAAATGCACTTTTCCACGACATTCTAATTTATTGAGATGCACCTGTATATATATATATATATATATATATATATATATATATATATATATATATAGCCTGTTGAAAATATTAAATGTATATCTTAATAATTGTTTACCTGCTCAGAAATGACATAAAAATGCTTTTAATTCATAATCTTTAATTCACCATGCAGCCATTGTAGTCAATTAAATTCAACATGTTTAATGAAATAAAAATCTAGTTAAAGATAATGAAGGCATATTTTCCAAATGTTTTTACTAGTTGAACTCAATAAAGAATGGGATTTAATTTATGATATAATAAATATAAATATAATTTATATGCACCAATACAACAATACAGTAATAACATCGTCTTGATGGTAATAGCAATATTTATTGCATATATTTTTACAAAAAAACAAAATTTGTGAAAAAAGGGTGTGCAAAAACGTCACTCACTTGTATTTTGAAACACAGTTGAATATTATTTATTACTGTCCAGTCAAGTTTAATTTTATAATATGATATATTTGACAGTTTATCATGTTCCTTATTACAAAATTTGTATGATTTTACAAATTTACCACATTTCTATGATAGTTATTATACAAATCTTAAAAACTTTAAATGTTTGGAATTGGGCAAATTGGTGAAACTGCAGCACTCCACTTCAGTTCATAATGCACGTGAACCGCTCAGAGACTGATGAAAATAGTGTATCAAGAGCCCCGGGCGTGAATGCAGAACTACGCGTCACCAATTCACTCTGGGGCGCAATCAAAGCCTTTTGCGGTTTAGCTGTCACATATTACCTTAATCACGTTTTTGACATTATTTTGATTTATTGTGCAGTAGAGGTAGACTGATATATCGGTTTTACGGATCAATCCGTAAAACCAGAGGTTCATAGTTGCTTTGTGGAACTATCAGTTATCGATAAAAATCTATGCCAACAGTTTTTTTATTCCTAATTTCTTTATTCCTCATAAGCATCTTCTGGTGAAATTATAAGGCTATAAAAATCTTAATTTGTTAATATTTACATATAAAGCATTGTAACGAAGCCAAGTCTTTGACATTTAAAAATAAAAGTCCTGTATTTCAGGCTTTTTTACAGTTAAAAGTCCTCCGTTATGCAGTAAATCTTAATTTTCTGTTTATTATTGGAATTTTGGTTACACAATAAACAGCTTTTGGGATTTGATTCATTTTGAACTCTTGTAGCCTGTGGACCATCTTAGGAGAGAAAGACTAAACTCTTTATTAATTCTATAAAAAAAAATTCTGCAGATTTAGTAGTTATATGCCTTTTCCACCAAGTTAGTTATTGGTATTGGTAAAATCCACTATTGGTCAACCTCTATTGTGCAGCCCTGAAGTATAATGAAATTAGTGTAATGACACGCTGTTAAGGCAACATGCTGTAGTGGCCAAATGAAAATAAATCCCCCTGTTGGCTTTCCCGTCTGACTGGGCCCCCCCAAAGTCCTGGGCCCGACACAATTGATTAACACTGATTAGCTACTGCAGATACAGTACATCACCTGTGTGTTGGCTCCCAGTCTCAGACACACACCTCCAGTGCCTATCCCATCTCCCTGCTCGGAGAGGTTCAGGTGGCGACTACATTTTGGCAGTGGGATGGCTGGACGGCTGTCAGGAAGGAACATATTGGCAGGTGCTGATATGATGGCAGCATAAGTAACAGGACCTGTTAAAAACAGAAGACTGGGGTTCTATTTCAAATTATCCTTAAATATTCTCATACATCTTATACATTTGTCCCAACTGTAATATGTCAGTCCTCTCTGAAAATCATAGAAGTTTTGAAAGAGTTTGTGAATACTGATGTACTGAGTGAACATTTTCATTTTTAAGGAATGAAAATTCTGAATACAAAGAAAAGACCAAAATCTAAGTTGATATTCACTGCAAATCTGTTTGCACATTTTGTTCAATTGAAAACATTCAGGGGCAGATTCACTAAGGATGAATTGTACCTGGTAAAAGCGCATTTCTTTTGCACACACTGTCAATGCTAGTTTAGTGCCCGATTCACTAAAAAATTATGCAGATCAGGCACCGATGCAAATGCGCCTACAAAATCACTATACAGCAGAGGATGCCGCAGACCATCGTATTTGTTACACCCTGCCGTGACTGTACACATGCATCTGGATGCCAATTTATAATGCTCTCATTATTTAATCATTATTTGATGAATTATTGCTGATATGATTGGTTGAGAATCTTCACAAACATCTCTTTTAAAGAAAATTAATTTTACTGCTAGCTTTCATTCACTGTAATAGTACAATCTAAATTGCAGCAGGCAATTTTTGTGAATGAAGCGAAATACAAAATGAGTCTAATTACATAGAAAGGAGCCGTGTTTGCGCAGAAACAAATGACAATGACTTCATTTAAATACTCAAGATGCTGCACAATTTCAGTCCTGATTGCGTCTGCTAAAATAGATTGAAAGTGGTTAGTGAATAAGATGCAGGCTTTTGCGCTGAAATATCGCGTGCAAAAGTGGCACATCTGTTTAGTGAATCTGCCCCTCAATGGGTCACAAACCGTTTTAATCAGAAATGTATGAACCAATGATGTTTAATGTGCACATGCACAAATGGGATTCAAGAACTAAAGCTTAGAGGATTTTAAGAGAATAACTGCTTACCGTACATTTTACCTTCACACAATCTGCTGATACCATCTCAACATTCAAGAACCAGCTGAAAACACATCTGTTTTAGAGCACTTAACCAATCCACACTAATTGTACTTACTACTAAACTTCACTTGCACTTACTGTACAAAAAAAATCTCGGTTTCTTCTGCGCTAGTGCCTATAATACTCCAGACTCCTTGAGAGCTTGGCAGTACAACACTGTAGATGTTGTTGAACTTTGTATGAAAAATTGCTTGCTATGTTCCTCATTTTTAAGTCGCTTTGGATAAAAGCATATGCTAAATGACAAATGTAGTATTTTACAAACCCAAAGCAATCTAAAATTTCTAAAAGTTTCCAGAGATGTGGCGAGGTGATGCCAGACCAGTGTCCAACACTGAATGAAGCCAAGAGGATGGATTCTTGAACTGAATTTAAGATTTTCCCTTTTCAGTCCTTTCCCGAACAGAAACTGAGATGATAAAACCACTCAAAAACTTTACGACTTAAGCACTCAGAAGTGCTAAAGAGCTCTTCAGCTCCTGCTTACAATGCAGGACATTTTTATTTGCCCATTACTGTCAGTCTTGAACATACTAACACCAAATTACTGAAATCCATCTGACCATCTGAAAAACCTATCTCGCATACAGTCTGAACTAAACTGGCAGGTTTGTCAGACAAGCAGGAGAAGGTTTGTTTGTTTGTTTGAGCTGACACTGTGTCTGCAGCACTCTCAGGAATAAAACATTGTTCCTGCAGTTCATCCGAGATTAATTAACAACATCCAGATCCAACTGAGCTTCTGGCAACTGCTGTCTATTGTCCGCCTAAAAGAACTAAACACAAATCATCTGTTCGTTGCTACTGTACTACTGGGAACTGTGGCTGACTCATTTGATCTGCATTAGGTTATGAACAAAACATCAGCTAAGGCAGATCGAATGAGTCAACTGTATCAAAACAAAACTATTCAAAGCCTTTTTATTATTGATTAATTATTTTTATAGCAGTGGTTTAGTTTTTAACAATATAAAAAGCAGTGTGACCGTTGAATTATATAATGCTGATATGCACTGGTCCCAAAAGTATTAGGACACTCAAGTCAAAAAATATATGCATTTCATTTAATTAGATGACAACTATCAAACTGAGCGGCATTTGCAAACAAATACTGCTAGACCTTTTATCAGAACTACTTTTTTCAAATACTTTTTAGCAACTGGGTTCAAGGTGATTTTTAATGGTCGTCAGAACTACTTTTTTCAAATACTTTTTAGCAACTGGGTTCAAGGTGATTTTTAATGGACGTTTGAAGTTAACACATATACTTCACAGCTCCCACACCTTTGACCAATGAAGTTCCATGACTTTCCAATCTTTCCTGATTACTCTAACTGATTAAATATTTTAGAGCGGAGCATTACTAGAAAAATGCACAGTACTGTGCAAAAGTCTTAAATAAGGTGTTTCACAAAAACAGTTGTCTTAAGATGGTTATTTATATGTTCAGCTTTAGTGTGTCAATAAGAAACAAAAATTTTAGACTCCCATACATTCTTTTTGCAAATAGAAAAGATTAGAATAGAATAACAGGGAGCCCTGGAACAGATGGCATGGCCCCCACAGAGCCCCCCACTGAACATCGAGTGAGTCTGGGATAACGAAGAGACAGAAGCAATTAAGAGAGCCTAAATAGATAGAAGAACTGTGGCGAATTCTCCAAGAAGCTTGGAACATCGTATCTGCCAACAACCAAGAAAAACTGTCCAGGTGTACCTAGGAGAATTGGTGCTGTTTTGAAGGCAAAGGTGGCCACACCAAATATTGATTTAGCTTTTTTATGTTTACTGGACTTTGTATGACATTAAGTGATAAATAAAAACTATTAATGGTATTATTTTTGAAGAAATCCTCACTATGCAACATTTTTCACAAGTGCCTAAAACTTTTGCACAGTACTGTATATATTTAATTTTAAAATTTCCATGACCATAGGAACCCTGACTGCATTAAATATTGACTTGTTCAACTCGTGTTCGACTACTAGAAAGTGTCCAAATGATTTCAATCTTCCTTTATGAATACTTATATCTATTGTTTTTTCATTTCAAACTGAACAAACTCACTTGAAAAGTGTGCTTGTGCTTGTGCTATATTTCTTAAAAATAAATACCACTTGGTTTGCCATTTTTTATATATGATGCAATGACATTCATATGCTTTAAAGAGTGCCCAAATACTTTTTGGGGCCACTGTATACAATACAGTGTAACGATAGGATGTACACAGAATTGCTCTTATTTATAGCACTTACTATACACAATATTTATTAAAATTTACACAAAATAAATAAATAATTGAAAACAGAAAATGTTTGAGACTCTCAGTAAATTTTGGAACTGACACTGGCAAAATGACCACTTCTGTTAATCAGCCAAGCAGGGACAATTCTTGGTGGATGCCGATAATCTCAAAATGGACAAATATTGCCTGGCCATAACAATTTCTAACACTTTTAACATTACACATTATTTTTATTTTTATTTATTTTATTTTTTTTTGTAATAGAAAGATTTCACAGCATCTGCATTAGTTTAGTCACACCACAAGTGAAAGCAGGCATGGACCAGCAGGAACCCAGAGTTTCCATTATGGCACAAAAATGCCAGTGATTTTCCATCAAAAACAGATGGAACCCAATAAACAAACAAAAACAATTACATTAAGTATTCATACTTCAAAGACATGGCGGAGTATTGGTTTTCTATGACACAATTTTGTCCTGTCGCCCTGACATTCACTAAAGATTAATCAATGGATAATTTCACTGAGAATGTGAGAGAGTGAGGAGATATATCACACAGAATAGTCTGTTGGCAGATTAGATTAGATTTATAAACTGTGTTGGCGTTTGATAGAAAAATAAAAAAATGAGTTCCATAGTTCACATGGGCTGAGTCATTCCAGTGCTGATGACATCAAAAGTTAAAACAGGTCACATGGGAAGCATCCTGCCAATGCTGGAATGGTTTGTTATGGGTTTTCTGCTCCCCTGTTAAATGCTGCAGGACATCATTAGATTGAATAATAATAAAATTATAAAAAAGACAATTAAAAAATAAGACACCTGTGTGCAAGTGTGGTCTAATTAAAATAGCACAACTCTATTGTAAACCTGAAAACAGATATGGAGATGGATTTTGGGTGGCTAAAACTAAAGAAAAGTTTTGGCAAAATATTCAACCTGCTCTTTTCCATACAATGCAAGTGCATGGGGATATTACATTTACCAAAAAGCAGTCCATATAACTTGTGCACTTTTGAAGTCATACGATAGACTTGTGGGTGGAACAGATAGAAATGTACGTTATTATTTACTGAAAATCTTCTACTCCGCCATTCATGTTCATGTACATTGAAATATGATGCTACAAGACTTGGAATACAGCGCACAAGTCTGTTACAGACTACTGGTACAGTGCTTGTTTTATCATTTCTGAAGCTCCAGAAATTGAAGTCAATTTTCATTTTTGGTTGAACTATTCCTGAAAAAATATATACTGTATATGTCACAGGCCTCTGACTTTGTAATTTGAAGAATCATTGATTAATTGAAGACAGTCAGCGTAACACAAAGGGCACTTTTGCAGTATAAACATCCGGGTAGCACCATGCTTTACAAAAGAAAAAAAGACAATGACAAATAGCTTTTTGCAGAGCACTGGCTCAATGAACAGTGTGTATATTAATCCCTGTTTTTGAACGATGCCACAGCAGTTATGATAAAACAGGTAAGCAGTGATGCAGCGGCAGCTGCCTGGAGGACGCAGTGTGGTCTCTCGGCTGTGCGGATTTGGCGAGAGAAACATGCTGCTCTTGTCCAAATGCATTAAATTATGAGTTTTTTGATCAATTCAACCTGGATCACAATTTCTGAGAAATGATGCAGACTTTCATCTGAGGCCTCTTCAGGCTTGCAATGCCATCATCTTGATGGTAGAATTAAATCATCTACGTGACTATTGAAGTCAAATTGAAGTCAATTTTCATTTTTGGTTGAACTACTCCTTTAAATATATATATACATATACACTGTATATGTCACAGGCCTCTGACTTTGTAATTTGAAGTCTTCAGATTCAGAATCATTGATTTATTGAAGCCAATCAGCATAACACAAAGGGCACTTTTGCAGTATAAGCTTCCGGGTAGCACCATGCTTTACAAAAGAAAAGAAAAAAAGACAATGATAAATAGCTTTTTGCAGAGCACCGGCTCAGTGAACAGTGTGTATATTAATCCCTGTTTTTGAACGATGCCAAAGCAGTTATGATAAAACAGGTAAGAAGTGATGCAGCGGCAGCTGCCTGGAGGACGCAGTGGTCTCTCAGCTGTGTAGATTTGGCGAGAGAAACATGCTGCATTTGTCCAAATACATTCAATTATGAGTCTTTTGATCAATTCAACCTGGATCACAATTTCCCAGAAATTATGCAGACTTTCATCTGAGACCTCTTACAATGCCATCATCTTGATGGTAGAATTGATACTTCTACATGACTAATAAGCATGCCCAGATGGTATCTGCATACCTCTTTCACATTTCCTGTATTGAGAATGGATTTAAATATGGTTAAATGTGTTAAATGAAGCTGAGAGTACTATACTCGGATTGGCTGATAAAGCATTATGAACTTAAAGTATTTAACAAACAACAGGGCTCCCACACTTTTTGACCAATGAATTTCCATGAATTTTTTGGTCGTTTTTGCTTACAAGATAAGGATTTTTTTGAAAACATTTTGATTCAGACCGACTTGACAATGAATCATTCATACCAATTTGTGATCCAGTTCAACCAATTCTTTCAGAAGAACCAACTCATGAGATTTGCTCATTCACTCACAGATTCACAGGTTTTACTCCACACATACATTCCCAAAGAGCAAACCAATGAAATATATATATATATAAAAGCAAAACTAAAAAAGTGTATATTCACCTACACTAAGTAAATTTTTTCAATGATTTCATCAATTTCCATGACATTTTTGGCCTGGAAAACAATTTTAAAATTCACTGATATTTCCAGGTTTTCCATGAGGGTGGAAACCCTGAAACTTGGAAGGGGTAGGGCCTCCCTTTGCTCTCAAAACAGCCTCAATTATTCGTGGCATGGATTCCACAAGATGTTGATGCATTCCTTTGAGATTCTGGTCCATGCTGACATGATTGCACCACGCAATTTCTGAAGATTTGTCAGCTGCATATTCATTCTGCCATCTCCCATCCAAACATCCCAAAAGTGTTCTATTGGATTCATATTTGGTAACTGGGAAGGCAGTTTAAGACAACTTTTGCTTTGTGACATGGTGCATTATCACGCTGGAAGTAGCCATTAGAAGATGGGTAATTTGTGGCCATGAAGGGATATACATGGTCAGCAACAATACTCAAATAGGCTGTGGCATGCAAGCTATGATTGATTGGTATTAATGAGCCCAAATTGTGCCAAGAAAACATTCCCCACACCATTACACCACTGCCACCAGCCTGGACTGCTGACACAGGGCAGGTTGGGTCCATGGATTCATTCTATTGGTGCCAAATTCTGACCCTAACATCTATGTGCCTCAGCAGAAATCTAGATTCATCAGACAAGGCTAAGATTTTCCAGTCTTCACATGTCCAGTTTTGGATAGCCTGTGCCCACCGCAGCCTCAGCTTTCTGTTCTTGGCTGACAGAAGTGGAACCCGAAGTGGTCTTCTGCTGTTGTAGCCCATTCGCCTCAAGGTTCGACATGTTGTGCATTGAGATGCTATTCTGCTCACCACAACTGTACAGAGTAGTTATTGGAGTTACCTTAGCCTTTCTGTTAGCTTGAACCAGTCTGGCCATTCTCCGTTGACCTATTTCATCAACAAGGCGTTACCATCAGCAGAACTGCCGTTCACTGGATGTTTTTTGTTTTTGGCACCATTCTAAGTAAACTCTAGAGTGCGTGAAAATCCCAGGAAATCGGCAGTTAAAGAAATACTCAAACCAGCCTGTCTGGCACCAGCAATCATGCCACTGTCGAAATCACTGAGATCACATTTTCCCCAATTCTGATGGTTGATGTGAACATTAAATGAAGCTCCTGACCCATATATGCATGACTTGATGCATTGCACTGTATAGTAAAATAAAGTGCTCTGTGAGTGGATATACTGTGAAGAAATGAGTCTGATGTAATGTGAGTTACTTGCCTAAATTAAGTAAACAAATTAAGTAAATCCCCTTTAAAAGACCCCTGTGTAAACATCTGCGTATTAGAAGCATGGAATTGGAACATGGTGAAGTTCAAAGATCTTCAAACAGAAATCAAACAAAGCGCAAAAAAATATCTTACTCGTCTGCAGGGATTTGGGAAATGATGAATTTTCTTTACGTTTTAATTATTAATTTGCTTGAGACTTAATCATTTATACTTTTTTAGTCTGCCTGCATGTTTCTTTAGATTTTGAGTAATTTGTATTTCCTGCTAAACCTAAGAGGACACAATGATGACCTCCAAAAGCTTTTCTGAGTGATGGTAAATTAATCCAAATATATGATTATTTACAGGACATAAAATCACGGTTACTGATAACAAGCAAATTACACAGGCTTAACCACAAAGAGCAAGAGAGATTGTGTGTATGTTTGGCATGTCTGTACATATAAGAGTCATGATCTAAATCGGTTAGAGAAAAGATTTTGAGTTAAATGAATTCTGCCTTGTTCAATTAACGCTGCATTAATATTTTTAAATAACAACAATGCTTGAGATGAAAATATTTCTTTTTTTTCTGCATTCTACATGCAGAAGACCTTTCAAACTAAGCAGTGACACACACACATAGGAGTGAGCCTGGCAGGAGCAGCAACGATTCTTTTAATTTTTTTGTGGAGTATGTAGGAGGCATAACATGAATGTTAATGTAGGTTTTAAGGCCTCATGTAGTAAAATTAAAGGCGTCTGCAGGTGTATTTACAGCACTCAAACATGAAAAGGTGAGGGAACCCCTCATCATAAATTCCCTTGGCATAATCACAATTTGCTCAGTGGAATTCTGCAGGACTTTTATATTTGACCCACACATAGAGAACAGCCCTGAAGATGAACCGTGACGAATGGCGACCAGGCGTTAACACAACGAGCGCCATCACGTCAGGGATCTGAACAGGCGACTGGCCACACGCCCATATAGGAAGCATTTTGCTCATTATACACACCACTGAAGGCGGGATGGCAAAGTCTGCTGATGGCCTTGTAATATTGTACTACATTATGTTAGCTGTCATTCAGTCGTGCATTTTGTTGTAGCTAAAGGCTTTTCTACTCTAATAGTCTGAAATGGCTTTTAAGAAAAACACCTGGAAGCAGGTTGGCGAAGCAAACCGTGAAAAGGCAATTCTGGACAAACAGCATAAATGCCTGTCTCGGGAAAGTACTAGGCTGTAAGTGACATTTTTTAGAGACTCTTCGAAGGATGTCTTAAAAAAATAAATAAATAAATAAATAAATGAGAGGAAATTATCAGTGCATCAAAAGCGTGAATGTTTGTATAGCATTTTTAACATGAGTCAAACGCTGGCCACATTTAAACTGCCTTAAAATTGAATCCTGGCAGAACATTTCTTTTAAACTGTGCTTACAGTCTAGTTCTGAAGAATCAAGGTAAATGTCCCAATTTCTGTTTGGTTTTCTGTTGACAAGACAGTTGAATAATGCATCCACATCAGGAGGCATCTTAACTAGAACAAGTGGATTTTTGTTTTGGAGAGGGGAAAAGAGAGTGTGTAAGAGAGAGACAAAGAGAAAATGAAAGATTGCTAATGCAATCTGAAAAGTGAATAACAATGATTAATTCTGAGAGAGAAAATGACAGAGTTGCAGCCTTATATACATTTCATTCTTATTTTACTTCACCTAACTAGAAAGAAAATGTTGGCTCCATCCTTCTTCTCTGTTGAAATACATTACAGCACAAACCCAGGGGCTTGTTCTTTAGCTAGTTTTCTTAATGCAATAACCACCGGAAATCACTTCAATTAGGTGCAAAGTATTTTCAATGCTGCCAAAATGCAATTTATTTCTCAATGCCCTAAAAGCACATACATTAAGAGGGAAAACAAGCACTGAAACACACATATAGGCTCTGTTTCAAAACCTGGCAAGCTACCTATATAGGAAGCATTAAGGCATCATAGGTATGCTTCCAATGCAAAGACAGTTTTAAAAGGTTCTTAGATACCTTCTTTTGGCCAAATTTTAAGACAGCATCACATATATTCCTTTGCAGAGAAGACAATTTCATAGTGAAAAGAATTCATCCAAGCTTGATCCAAGCAAAAGAAATGTTGATTATAAACACTAAATTATTCAATATCAAAAGTGGCGATAATAAAAAATGTTTTACCCAATATTTGTGTCTGCTGTTTATTTGTATGTGTGATGAGGAGGAGGGTGGGGCCGGGCCGTGACTATGCACGCCCGGCCCCCAATCGGGCTAATCAGCCGAGGAGAGGGATTAGTGCAGAGGGATGCGGCAGTTCGAGAGAGAGCCACACGCAGCTGCCGTGTGTGCGTTTGTGTTGTGTGTCTTTTTGCTTCATTACATATTATTTTGACCGTTCAGCCGGTTCCCGCTTCCTCCTTTCCCATTTTAACCTTGTTACATTGGTGCCGAAACCTGGGAGGAGGAGGGATGCGCTGTCCATCTGCCCAAAGGAGCAGCCGCGTCCTTCCGCCGGGGGACGGAGTCGTCGCTGCCGGCTGCCTGGACGCGGAGGAACGGCGGAGTCTGTGAGGGGAGGAGAGGCTCGCTGCCGGCTGCCTGGAGCGGTGGAGCCACTGCCAGGGTACGGAGGGGCTCCCTACCGGCCGCCATAACGCGGAGGGGTGTTCCATCCGCCAGGGGTCAGTGGACTTGCTACAGTCCAGCCAGGGAGGAGCAGAGGGTGGAGGAGTGATCGAGGACCAGGCAATGGCGTGTCTGGGAACCGGATAGCAAGTTTTTTTCCCTCTCTCACTGTCGCTCTGTCTTACCTCCCAGCTCTAGAGAGGTGGGAAAAATCAGGGCCAGATGGGGGGGGGGGCGGAAGTACGTCATGCCGGGAGTTCCCCGGCCTGAGGCAAAGGAGGGAGGAGTGTGACGAGGAGGAGGGTGGGGCCAGGCCGTGACTATGCACGCCCAGCCCCCAATCGGGCTAATCAGCCGAGGAGAGGGATAAGTGCAGCGGGATGCGGCAGTTCGAAAGAGAGCCACATGCAGCTGCCGTGTGTGCATTTGTGTTGTGTGTCTTTTTGTTTCATTAAATATTATTTTGACCGTTCAGCCGGTTCCCGCCTCCTCCTTTCCCATTTTAACCTTGTTACAGTATGCTTATTAGATTATAGCATAATAAGCTTAGCAACATGCTAACGCCAAACTCACTGTTGTTGACCCAATAGTGCCTACCTACTTTTTCATTCGTCTTGGTTCCGGAAGGATTTTTTACTTGTCCATATGGATTTCATAAACTAAAGTCTAAGCCATGAATCAAACCAACCAGCTCAGAGGTGAATCATAACATTACAAACTTTGATTTGAAGGAAGTCAAACACAGAGACAAAGGTACAAGACTGTGTACTTATAGTCTTTAAGGAGGGAATGAACTACAATCTCATGATGCATTGGGAATGACATACTATAAAAACGTTGCAAAAAATATACAACTATTGTTTTAAAGTTGTTAATTATAATTCTAGAATTAATTACGGCTGCACGGTTTGGACAAAAAGTCATATTGTGAATATTTTGAAAAACACTGCGGTTTAAACTGTGATTTATGATTAAAGTCATGTTTTTCACATGATCAACTGCAAAAAGGCTACCGAGGTTTTCACACTTGAGTCCAAAGAACCAAACTGAGACCTTTTTTTCCAATTCACCCACAAACAATTAAATATGCTGTATAAACAGTGAAACAAAGAAATTCAAATAGCACCCATCCACCGAGTACCTGTTTTTGTCCATTTTGAAAAAGAAGAAAAAAAAAACAAACAAAGTCAAAATAGTCTCTTTAAAACTGGACATGGATTAGGACATTGGGGCTCCAGAGACAAAGCCAAAGTAGTGGGGTTTGGGGGATCTTCTACCAAAAGATTAAAATATTTCAATGAGCTCATCAATTTTAGAGCTCTTTGTTATAAATATTAAAAGATAAAAATCAACTGTTAATTTTGAAGCTGAATGACAACAGTCAAGAATTTGCGCTTGAATATTTTTAGATACTCAAGGGGCATAGGAGGCCTTGCGACTATTAAGGAAATATATTGTTTGGGGGTTCAGGGGTATCCCCTGAGAGAAATTTTTTAAAATGTAAAAGTCTGAATGGCCTATTTTTATATTTTCCTTAAAATAAAAATCTAGCCTGCGAAAGGGTATAAATGAAGCATGTTATGTAAAAGAAAAAGTATTCGAGGACACAACACGGAAAGATCAGTGCTATCTGCGCCCGAGTGCTTGCGCTGTACACAGATCCGTTGTTTTGTCGCACTGATCACTTGAAGTATAGAAACGGTGAGATCGGGCAGCAAATGTCAAGATGTCTCGTGGTCCGGATGGAACCAAGCCGAGGTCCGGACCTGGACCACAGTGCACTATTTGGTGACCGCTGCTCTAGGCCTTAAAAACGAGTAGGCTTATACAAACTATTCTATACTGTATATGAGATGGTCCTAAAGAACGAAGCTAAATGTCAAACTGAAACTGAACTGATAACCTATTGGTGTAATTAAAATTGAAGTGAAAGTTTTGGTTAGTGTGTCACCATTTCATTTAATTGTTTTTATTCATTATTTTATTATATTTCCTTTAACAATGCATTATATTTTAGCATCTAAACATTTCATATAGATTTATTACATGTACATTCCTTCCTTTTCATTTTGTTAGATGTTGGTAATATTAGTTCCGCTTTCACTTGTTGCCACTGGGAGTGTAACAAGGGCGACATGCTCTCTCATGAGGTAAAGAAATTACAGGATCATGGAGGAAGAGCGCATGTTTCTGGACTCAACAGGTGCTACTGTTAATGCTGTGTGCTCAGCAATCATTTAATAAAGATGTTTGAATTATACCCCATCTTGTATTCTGCATTATTATTATGATACCTGTACCTGGCATGCTGCTACCGCAGATGATAATAAAAACCACAACAACGGTTTAGTGTAAATAAAGCGCTTAGTGCATGTAAGCAAACGGAACCAAACTCTGAGCACTTCTGTTCCTTTCAGCATGTGATGGAGTTGTGGAGCACAACTCCACACTCTAAAAACACAGTAATAATACTCAAACTTAATATAGACTGAACAGAGCAGTGCAAATAAACTTTGAAGCCAGCAGACTATTTATCTATTTAATTAAATTGCAGCCCTTTGCATTTTAATAACTGCACGAGGTCATATCACGATTTCAATGTTTTTATTAATTGTGCAGCCCTAGAATCAATCAATTTTATGTTTATTTCAAAATATTTTAAGTAATAATATAAGTAGTTTGAGAGTGTACAAAGACCAACTCGATTACAGTGTGCAGTCCTTGATAGACTGTTTTGGCACAGTTTGTTTGCCACATTCTGTAATTGCTGGATTTCCCCCTTAGGATCATTGGTAGTGTATTTCTTGAGCAGGAATTACAAATTAAATATGATTTTTTTTTAAATGAAGTTAAAATTACACAGACTGATGGCTTCAGCAGAAGCATTTAACATTGATTAACAACGTCTGAGCTCATGGTTAAGTTATTGTTAATAGTCAATTCCCATACGGGAAAAATTAATGGGATTTTTACTTCCAGGACTAGACTGATGCGCTCTACTGTAATCATTTAAGAATAGATTCAACCGTGTGATTCGCACCACGAGTGCTATGTGCTATGTTAGTGCATGGACTTGCTACCTGTGAAAGTCTTCCAAATCGGTCACCAATGAGGTTCCATTTGAGTTAGGATGCTGCCTTAGAAGGTAACTTAATAGGTTTTGGAACAGAGCCATACACCTTCCCAAATTAAACTCTACAGCATCCGAAAATGTTTTTTGTATGCTGTGTATATGGGAGAATGTATTTATTCTTTGATGTTGGCATTCAGGGCTTGCTAATTATCTTCCACTCAATCATGGCAATTGATTCACGGGAAACTGGCTCCACTCCTGGAATTACACTAATGCTGCAGGCTACTCCGACACCTGCTCATAAATTGTGTGCACTGCCATCCCAGGTCACATAACATGGCGGTTTGGAGTGACAGAAAGCCATGAGGAGGTGGGTAACATGCAAGCTCTGCCAGTTCACTGCAGAGTCTCTAGGCATGATGACACTCCTGAGGGAATGGGGGGGAATGGATATAACATTTGTGACTGTAATTCTGTCATACAATACAAGAGAACTCCCTCCCAAAGGCTTTGAGCTTTCTCTTTTGCTTCGGACCCAACCTGATTTGAGTGGTACTTTTCAAACTGCATTTCCAGTCAGTCCTACAGTATAATGCTGTTACTCTGTACAGCATACACTCACTACATGTACAAAAATATGTGAACACCCGCACAACAAACCCATGTGGCTTGTTGAACATTTAATTTCAAAACAATGGGCATTAATAGGGAGTTGGTCCTCTGTTTGCTTCTATAGCAGCTTCCAATCTTCGGAGAAGGCTTTCTACTAGATCTTGGAACAAGGCTGTATGGATTTGCTCCCATGCAGACACAAGAGCATCAGTGAGGTCAGGCACTGATGTTGTGATGGGGTCAGACTAGGGTCAGCATTCCAATTCATCCAAAAGGTGTTCAAGGTGTTAGGTTTTGGCTTGTGAAGGCTAGTCAAGTTCTTCCACACCAGACTCAGTAAATCATTTTTTTAGGGACCTCTATTTGTGTACACAGTCATTTTCATGGTGAATTTGTTTTTTTTGTCTACATAATGAGTGTGGCTGAAATAACCAAACCTTTTCATTTGAAAGGGGTGTCCACATATTTTGACCATTTAGTGCAATGAAAGTAACAGAGTTGAATCATAAAACGTTTATCTCCATTCATTTATTTTCAACTTTATCGGAATGGCAGGGGCTTACATAATTCTTAAATTAATCTGCACTAAAATTGATGCAATAATCTGGTCTTTTACAGACTATATTGTTCAAAATACATTTAAGATATGGCCATAACACCCAGCCAAGAATTATGAACTTGATTCCATTAGGGAATGTATAATAAGATCCGAAAAGTACATACCATCAGATAATCCAGCCCCAGTCAGTGGGCTAGAGAGCAGGAGACAGGATTTCTGACATCTCCATTTTGTTTTTGGCAGTGTTCTCTAAACCCTGTCTGCTTTCAGACAACTCTTGTCTTTAGGTCCACTGGGATTAAGGATTAGATGAGGGGTAGTTAATTGCCAATGCTTTGCAATTAACACAGGGGTCAACAAACCTGACCTCTTCCACATGAGACAACCATTCCTGAAGTTCTTAAGGGTTGCAATACCTGATCGATAAAATACATAGTAATCAATAATGACATTCATTGTCAACTATTTTTATTATCGGTTAGTTGGGTCTGTGGCATGGAAAACTTATATCAGCACGGTCACTTTACACTAGTAAAAATAACTATTCGCTGTTTTAATCAGGAGCATCTGCTTAAAGTAATTGTGTGTAACCATTATTCATTTTCTGTTTAAGTTTCATGTTTGTGTGTTTGTCACATATGTGTTGGTGTTTTGGTGTGCAGTGTGTTTGAACTGCTGACATCAATTATGTTACATAAATCGCTTTGGACTATAAGTCGCAAGAGCATTTTAGATGAACAGTGATTTATAGTCCACAAAATACAGTATTTAAAATTACTAAATAAATCTCCATGGAAACCATATTTTAAAACAACCCACTTAAAACTAGGCTGGACATAAAGTTAACTGAACAACTGCCCCCTCAAAATGTCTGCAAATGACACTTCAGTTCTGCTGGCTTTGGCTGTGGCGTTTGTTTGGGTTGCTCTCTTTTCGCTCAGTCATTTGACAGCCCAGCTGCTGGCTTTAATGAAGACAGATATAAGCAGGGGAGGGGGATCAGATGCGTCTGGGGATGAGTAGTGAAACTGAGTTTAATTGGCTCCATGATCAAGAGTTTTGAAGAGAGAGCCTGTTTCCCCTCGTCCAGCTACTGTGAGTACACAAGACCCACTTC